>NW_024061250.1:0-163828 GCF_016432855.1 Salvelinus namaycush
TGGAAAGAGCAGTAAGATTGGTTCTGTTTTATCACCTACTACCTACTCATATATCCATTGATAGTGAGTGGTAGCCTGATCTGCATGCAGGCACATCGTTTCATTGTATTTTCATACATTTTATCCACATATAGGCAAAGCAGTTTCCACAAAACTGAAATGAGCTTGTTCGTCCTTTTTTTGTCAGTCCCACCATATCCCCATCCCCACCATATTGCAGCATCAGCGTAGTGTAATGTCCAATAGTCAATACTTTCTCCTGATCCTGTCCTCCAGAGCCTTCAGCTCTCCCTCCACCTGTTGGGGGAAGTCGGCTCCCACCTGCTGGGTAAAGTGAACCCTCAGCTCCTGGGTCTCCTTCTCCCAGAAGGCCTTGGGCAGGTCGAAGAGTGTTTTGTCTAGAAGGATACAGCTTTTATCCAAATGTAGTTTTCTAGCAAGTTTAGGAGAATTTAGGCAGCAGGTTAGGATAATTAACGTAGCAGGTTATGATAATTAGATCAAGGAACGGAAAAGTGTTAGAATTAGCTCAAACGCTAAAATAATTTGATGTCAATTTTACAAAAGCTTTATCCCATCTAGACTTGACCGTCGTAAAGGGAGCCCATGTCCAACTTGCCTCCCAGTCCCTGTAGGTCGCTGTTTCCCTCCTGTGGCACCCGGTACACTCTTTTCACGCCACTTCAATAAGAAGTGATTTCGGTAGCAGGTTAGGAGCAGGGCTGGACTACAGAACGGTCCCAGATAGCATATGATAGAAAAATGTGTTGAATAGTAGGAAATTAGCTCTAAAACAACAACATTTTCTGTCAGCTTCATGACAACATGTAGAATAGCATTATAAAACTGTAAATATGTATCTCTGCACCATGACAAAATGGGTTGAAATGCTCTCCACACCATGGCAAAATGGGTTGAAATGCTCTCCACACCATGGCAAAATGGGTTGAAATGCTCTCTGTACCATGGCAAAATGGGTTGAAATGCTCTCCACACCATGGCAAAATGGGTTGAAATGCCCTCCACACAATGGCAAAATGGGTTGAAATGCTCTCCACACCATGGCAAAATGGGTTGAAATGCCTTCCACACAATGGCAAAATGGGTTGAAATACTCTCTGCACCATGGCAAAATGGGTTGAAATGCCCTCCACACAATGGCAAAATGGGTTGAAATGCTCTCTGCACCATGGCAAAATGGGTTGAAATGCTCTCTGCACCATGATAAAATGGGTTGAAATGCTCTCTGCACCATGATAAAATGGGTTGAAATGCAGGAAGTAGGAGGGGGGGTGTGGGGTCGTAACCTATAGCCGTAATTCTCCTAACCTGCTGCATAAATTCTTCTAGCCTGATACGAAAAAGTCAATTCTGTATAGAAGTGGTGTGAAAATGTGTCATCCAGCCCACCAGGGTTTTCTTGGCAAATAGACTTTAAAGAGGAAGTTAAGCAAGAAAAAGAGGAAGTTGGTGTAGGAGAAGTTGAGTGGTGTGTGTGAGAATCAGTCAGATACAATTACACTTACTCTGTTTCATACCAAGTCTGTTTTTCATGTTGAAAAAATGATTTGACAACCCCATGATTTGGCATGGGTCCCAAGATCCTCAAAAGGTTCTACAGCTGCACCATCGAGAGCATCTTGACCGGTTGCATCACCGCCTGGTATGGTAATTGCTCGGCATCTGACCGTAAGGCGCTACAGAGAGTAGTGCGTACGGCCCAGTACATCACTGGGGCCAAGCTTCCTGCCATCCAGGACCTATATACTAGGCGGTGTCAGAGGAAAGACCAAAAAATTGTCAGAGACTCCAGTCACCCAAGTCATAGACTGTTCTCTCTGCTTCCGCACAGCAGGCAGTACCGGAGCGCCAAGTCTAGGACCAAAAGGCTTGTTAACAGCTTCTACCCCCAAGCCATAAGACTGCTGAACAATTAATCAAATGGCCAACGGACTATTTGCATTGACCCTCCCCACCTTCATTTGTTTTGTACACTGCTGCTACTCGCTGTTTATTATCTATGCTTAGTCACTTCACCCCTACCTACATGTACAAATTACCTCGACTAACCTGTACCCCCGCACATTGACTTGGTACACCTTGTATATATCCTTGTTATTGTTCATTTATTGTGTTTTTTTATATAATGTTTTACCTTAGTTAATTTAATAAACATTTTCTTAACTCTTTCTTGAGTTGCACTGTTGGTTAAGGGCTTGTCAGTAAGCATTTCACGGTAAGGTCTACACTTGTTCTATTCAACGTTTATGATTTAACTCGATTTATAAAAACATCACACACACATTCCCATTGAAGCCTGGGAGACCATCTGTTGGGGGAGGTCGGCTCACACCTGCTGGGTAAAATACACCCTCAGCTCCTGGGTCTCCTTCTCCCAGAAGGCCTTCAGGAAGGTTGAAGGGATACAGCTTTTGTCAAAATTGAGTTTTCTAGCTAGTTTAGGAGAATCTATGCAGCAGGTTAGGAGAATTAACATAGCAGGTTATGGAAATTAAATTAAAGTACGGAAAAGGGTTAGGATTAGCTAAAATGCTGTAATATTTATACTTTTAACATAATTTTGACAAAAACTTAATCCCATCTAGACTTGACCACCGAAGAGGGCACCCATGTCCTCCTTGCCGCCCAGGACCTGCAGGTCGCTGACTCCCTCCTGTGTCACCCGGGACATTCTTTTCACGGCACTTTTCACGGCACTTTAATAAGAAGTGATTTTGGAAGCAGGTTAGCAGCAGGGCTGGATTACTGAACGGCCCCAGATAGCATATGATAGCAAAATGTGTAGAACTGCAGGAAATTAGCTTTAAAACTACAACCTTTATATCAGCCTCATGGCAAAATGTGAACACAAGCATGATGTGCTATAAAACAGCAAAAATATAAAAAATAGTTCTCTGCACCATGGCAGAACGTTTTGAAATACAGGAAAGTAAACTCAGGGTCCCAAATGCGGTCATCCAACCCTGATTAGGAGAGCATTTTCCCTAAACCTATCTATTTTACCTGACCTTAACCTCAGGCTCTTAACATGCTATGATAATTCTCCTAACCTGCTACATAAATGCTCATAATCATCCTAAAGTCAATTCCGTGTCAGAGTGGAGTGAAAAGAGTGTCTCTGTGGCTTCCAGCCCACCAGGCTCCTCTTGGCAAATAGACTTCAAAGAGGAAGTTGGTGTAGGAGAAGTTGAGTGGTGTGAGAATCAGTCAGATACAGTTATAGTTACTCTGTTTCTAATCAAGTCTGTTTTTCATGTTGAAACATAATGTGACAACCATATGGTTTTTTTTCAAACTCGAATTTAACCAATTTAACTCTTGAATAAATGAATAGTGGATTTTGGTTCATGATTTAACTATATGTTTAAGTGCCACAGATATTCCCATTCAGGCTGGGAGATAGAGGAGAGGGAGATGGTTATAATGCCGAAAGTTTCATTTGTATAATTTAACAATGTGTCGGGGGCGGACTTAGCGATTTGGGGCCCGTTTCAAAATGCTGCTGACCTGTCCTACCCCGAGAAAGGGACATTAAATACTGAAGTATTGTTTGAGCATAATTTCTCATACACCTATTAGGAAGTACGTCACTGATGAGATGTGAGCTATGCCACATGAATTTCATCACTTTAGTTTGTCAGACCTCACTATGTGTGTGACAGTTTCTGCTGTAGACAGTGTACGTTACCGTCTAAGGCAAGTATCAACTTCTTCAATATATTTTCTCTTAATTTGAATGTTCGAAATAAATGAAAGGAAATTAATTATGAGTAATGAGATTCAAAATGTTCTAAAGTACTGCTGTTTGTTCATGTATTATCTTCACAACTGAAGGACATAATGTATTTGATATGGAGATGGTTCAATGCAATGTGTTGTGTGAGTTAAGCTACTCTACCAGTAAGTGTATGTTTGTACTGTTTCAGGTGATCAGTAGTGTGTGAGTTCTCACATGGCTTGTCCTGAGAACATGTTTTTTCTCATTGTCCTCTTTATGTCAGGTGAGTCTTCCACACAACAACAACTAGTTATGAATCAGACATAAAGGAATAAGCACAAGTCATTATATTTTATGGGATGTGCTATATAACTGTGTTGAAAAGTGTACAGTTAATTTTTGATTAGTGCATTTTAATAGTCTGGATTCAAACAGTCTTGTGAAAAAGTATTTCTGATATTTTTGATACTGAATGTTATCAGATATTCAATCAAAAGCTGATATCGGATAAATGGAACCTGAGTGAACAAATAACACAACAATTACATACTTATTTCATTTATTACTTAAACAAAGTTATGCAACACCCACATGTTCATTGAAATAAGTCTATATTATTATTATTAGTAGTAGAGACTGTACCGTTGATGTGTATAAACCCTGGATCGCTGATGCTATGTAACGGCCAATGAGAGACTTTAAATCCACCGGTCTCTATATATGGTCTCCCCAGAAGAAGCAGTCCTCCATAAGAATTAATGGAATTCTACAGCATTTCAATAAAATGTTTCAAGGACAAAATTACATGTATTTAAGTATTTTGTTGTAGAGGGGGACAGTAAAGTTAGTACTCTATAAATAAAATACTTTAATATCTTTACATGTTTATTATTTTATTTGTTATGTTCAGGTCATATAAAAAGCATGAGCTGGAGCACACTCAGAGAAAATGACTTATTGTAGAGGTACTGACTAACGGTGAATACACTGTAAGCTATAAAAACAAAGAGAGTTGCACACTCTATATATATAAACTCCCAGTCATTTATTGGGTAAAACACCAACGTTTCGGCATCCCTGTGCCTTCTTCAGGGTAAAGCCATGAATGCTTGAACCAGGTTATGCAGACAAACAGTGAAATTAGTGCAACCAATGACAATAGTGAGGGGTGTGTCATAATTACGAGTTTAATTTGAATGAATTGAGTGAAACTATTAATAGACAATACTTTACAGCATATTGAATATATTAGGCTATTGTTATCATTAACATTAGCATACGATTAGCATCAACATACATTATTGTTTAATTTAATTTCACATATATTTATTGTTTCCAATTTCATAAAATGGTGTTACAAGTAATCTTTTGGTTCATCCATAATGCATAATAAGTATCATCAACAGGGGGAAGATATTGGCTGTACGCTGATAAGTTGTAGAAAGAATATATTCATTTATAAGACTTCTTCATAAAAGTAATTGTTCACAAGAAGGGCCTGAGATCAAAGTCAATATTCTGACCACTAGGGGTCAATGTTTTTCAATAGGAAATCCAGTAGTCCTCCCTCTGTAGTAGTAGGATCTCCATATTACCTCCTCTCCTTGGTAGAGCAACAGGATCAATACCTGTGTATTTGAGGGAGGAGATGGGATCAACCTGTGTTGCTTCAACAAAGTGAGCTGCTACTAGATAATCAGTGTTCCTACAGCTATGCATTGTTTAAATTATTTTTTCATTTGTAATAAGTAGGCTTTTCCACATGAACATGTGATGAGATAGATTACTCCCTTTGTCTTGCAAGAGATGATACCCCTAACAGGGATTTTACCACCTGTATGAGGGTATCTGAAGAAGGATGTTTTTGTAGTGCTATTGCACTGTGCGCTAGAGCCACATTTGTAGTTCCCATTTGGAATGGGTGTCAAGAGTGTCTGAGTGGGCTCAGGGGGCAGGTCAGATCTCACTAAGCTATCTCCAATATTGCGACCATGCTTATAGACCACCAGTGGGGGTTCCTTGAAGAGGTGTGTAATTGTTTTGTCTGATTTCTGAATATGCCAGTGCTTCTTCAGGATTGCTTTCATTTTCTCTGAACACTTGGTGTACTTAGTGCAAAAGACTTGTTTAATCCTGCATAACTGTCTATATGGTAGACCATTCCTGAGGGGAAGGGGATGCATACTATCCCCACGTAGCAGGGTATTGAGGTCTGTTGGCTTTGTATACAAGTCTGTATGTAATGCATCATTCTCTTTGATGATCCATAAGTCCAGGTAGTTTATTTTTCTCTAATCAATCTGCATGGTGAATTTGAGATATTTAGCACTCTCGTTTAGCAGAGTTTGGAAATTATTTAGTTCCTGCTGACTTCCTTCCCAGAGCACAAAGACATCATCTATGTATCTCTTCCATGAGAGGATTTTAGAGAGTAGAGAGTGTCACTCTTTAGAGAGTGTCTCTGTTTGTAAATGAGTGGTTCCTCAAATTGTTCCACATACAGGTTCACATAGTTGGGGTCAAAGGGGGAGCCCATGGCTACACACCGAATTTGAAGGAAAATCTCTGACTCAAAGATTAAGTAGTTAATAATTCCAGTTCAGTGAGACACAAGATGCGATCATTGGCTGGAGAAAGGGTTGAAGGAAGTGTTGCAGTTTTACAAAATATAATTTAAAAGTTTGCATTAAGGTGTCTGTAATAGAATATACTTGTCAAAATGTATGTAGACATTAATAAATGCATTTCTATATCTTCCAAAATCTGTTTTACAATGGAGGAGGAGTAACAAGATGTCTGTGCAGTGGCTTCCAAACAGCGGCACCTGGCAGTCGTCTAGGGTTAATACATATCATTGGACTGTACCGAATATCAGAACCTCCCTGATGTTGTATTTTATGTTGCAGGTGTTTTGGCCTGTTTTGGTCAACGAGATTTGATAACCACAATGACAGATAGACTGGATGTACTGACTGGCTCCTGTGTGCAAATCCCATGTTCATTTGATATTCCGGAACAACATAAGGATAAATTTAACAGTGCAGAACTAACCTCTGGAGTGTGGATTAAAGAATACAAATACTTTGATGTGCGTCCGGACAGTGTGATATTTAACAGTAGTGAGACGGTCAACACATATCAAGGGAAGATAACTGGAAACATGTCCCAGAAGAACTGCACCACAGTCTTCTTCAATGTAACCACCAGTTACACTAATAGATACTTCTTCAGGATTGAGAGTCAACCATTCTGTGTAACAGACACTGGAAAGTCTGTTAATATAGTTGTTAGGGGTAAGAGACAATTTAACTGTTTACCAACTATTTTTCTCAGTTTAGATTCCTTGCATCAAAGATAAGAGTAGAACAAGTGGATAGTTTAACTGTTAGTGTAAAATATATTTATCTACAATGTATTACAGATTTGCCTTCCAGTCCCATCCTTACTGTCTCAGGTGAGGTGAAGGAAGGGACCCCTGTCAGTTTGAACTGCTCTGCTATCGCTCCCTGTCCTGAACACCCCCCTGAGCTGACATGGACTCTCCCAACACAGTTCACAACTGAGATCCAACTGTAGGAGAATTCAGACCAAACCAAATCAGTTCTCTCCACGGTGACCTTCACTCCGTCATACCTTCATCATGAGAAGAACATCACTTGTACTGCAGTCTACCCAGTAGGGGCAAGCAACAAGACAGCTGAACATAACATGATGCTTAATGTTTCATGTAAGATTTAGTCACCGGTTCCTGTAGAATAGATCATTCTATCATGTTTTCACTGATGATTGTAATAGAGCGGTTTTGATGAGACTATTCAATATACCATATCCAGATACATTGTAAATGAACCCCTCTCCCTCAGTCTCTCCTAAGGACACCTCGGCCTCCATCAGTCCAGCTGATCCAGTATTAGTGGGCAGCTGTGTTAATCTGACCTGCAGCAGTATAGCCAACCCTCCTGTGACAAACTTCACCTGGTTCAAGATCAGTGGGGGTAAACCAGCACAGGTAGCATCTGGACTGCGTTACACCCTCAATGTGATTGCTGTTGATGGAGGACTGTACTTCTGTGAAGCAAGAAATAGTCACGGCTGTTGGAAGTCGAATGACGTGCAGCTGGCTATTAAAGGTAAAACGGGCACGTCGGGCACAATCATAGGTTAGATATACACTATATATTCAAAAGTATGTGGACACCCCTTCAAACGCGTGGATTCAGCTATTTAATGACATTGACATTAATGCCCATGATTTTGGAATGAGATGTTCGATGAGCAGGTGACCACATACTTTTGGTCGTGTAGTGTACATTGCTGATCTTTATGTGAGAAATTACCTAATATGTGCTGCATTTTCAGGGCAAGAAAAGACTGTTACCACAATGGTTTTTGGGATTGCAGCAGGAACTTTGGGGGTCCTGTTGCTTATCAGCCTGATCAGTGTTATTGGATGGTAAAAACTATTCCTGGAATCAATACAAACTATTATTTATGCTGTATTTGTGCTTTTGCATATGAAAACCCTCTCAGTGCATTCAGAAGGCCTTTCTAAATGTCTTCCAGGAGGAGAAACTCGAGGCTCCACGATGGACTTGAAAGGACGGACAATACACAGGGACAGGTGGGAATAAGGCTACACTTTCAAACCATCTACAAAGTGTATCTAAGGAAGTTCACATCATTTTAGAGCAAGTTTAGGGGAGATGACCACACCGATAGCAATGCCACATCCTGTAAGAACATGGAATGATAACAGAATAGCTGTTGGACTTTGACAGTTTTTTCTTTAGATTGGAGCTCATTTGTTGACAAAATGAAATTCTTTACTCCTGTCAGTATAATTTACATTTTCATTGACATCCTCTCAGTATGTGTTGTGTAACCTGCTGACCTTAGAGTTTTACACATGACTGAGCTTAGAGCTTTACACCTGTTCCTCTCTCTGTGTTCTCTCCACGGAACTCCCCGGTTGGGACAGTGTGTACTAACCAGGCCACAGCTGGAGAGGAACCAGAGGAACCTGCAGAAGACCAGCCTGAAGAGATCCACTACGGTGACATAGACTTCTCCAAACTACGACCCAAAGAGACCCCAGCTGCAGCCCAGGACAGGGTCCAGGGACAGGAGAGTGAGTACGCTGAAGTCAATGTGTCCAGAAGAGGGGACCAGGAACCACCTCTTAACAACCTAGATGGACTTTATGCACAAGTGAATAAGAGGTGCATGTTAATTTTCCAATGGGTATTAAGTGTTTTTATGTACAGTATCGTCATGGTGTATCTGTTTTCTATTGGTACTTTTTTAACATTTATAATTGTGTGCTCTATGATTATCTGTATATTTGTAGAATTTGCTGGGATGAAAAGTTTTTAACTGTTACTATAATGTTGATACGATGATGTAGGCTAATCTTTATTTTAAACCATTAATTTTGAGTGTTGAGTTCACAGAGCATCTGTTTAATGGGTTCCAGTAGAGAGGAACTGCTGAGTTCAACTAGCTTACTGAAGGCAGTTTAAGTCCATATAAAGTCAATGATGACTGAGGAGAGAAGACACAGGTAGTTGGAGAGACAGTGGTCTGATACAAGACAGGAAGTTGGTGAAGGAAGTCTACATTACGGCAGAATGGTGTTAACATCTACTAGTCAATGTTTCTCTTAATATTTTGTGCAGTTACCAGAATAACAATATAATCTAATTTCAGTTTATACAGTTGAAGTCGGAAGTTTACATACACTTAGGTTGGAGTCATTAAAACTCATTTTTTAACCACTCCACACCACACATAATTTCTTGTTAACAAACTATAGTTTTGGCAAGTCAGTTAGGACATCTACTTTGTGCATGACTGTAACGGTCGTCTAAGTCGTTCTCCTCCTCGGACGAGGAGGAGCATGGATCGGACCAAAACGCAGTTTGGGTAGAATACATGTTTGTTTATTTAAACAAAGACGAAGACGGAAAAACTCTTAACAAACTACAAAACAATAAACGACGTGAACAGACCTGAACTTGCGAACAATAAAAGACATGAACGCACGAACACGAACGTAAACACGAACGAACAAAACGAAACGAAACAGTACCGTGTGGTGCACAGACACAGACACAGCAACAATCACCCACAAACAAACAGTGAGAACAGCCTACCTTAATATGGTTCTCAATCAGAGGAAACGTAAAATACCTGCCCCTGATTGAGAACCATATCAGGCAAATACAATTAACCCAACATAGAAACACATAACATAGAATGCCCATCCAGCTCACGTCCTGACCACATAACACATACTAAACAAAGGAAATAAGGTCAGGAACGTGACAATGACACAAGTCATTTTTCCAACAATTGTTTACAGACAGATTATTTCACTTATAATTCACTGTATCACAATTCCAGTGGGTCAGACGTTTACATACACTAAGTTGACTGTGCCTTTAAACAGCTTGGAAAATTCCAGAAAATTATGTCATGGCTTTAGAAGCTTCTGATTAACATCATTTGAGTCAGTTGGAGGTGTACCTGTGGATGTATTTCAAGGACTACCTTCAAACTCAGTGCCTCTTTGCTTGACATTATGGGGAAATCAAAAGAAATCAGCCAAGACCTCAGAAAAAACATTGAAGACCTCCACAAGTCTGGTTCAATTTCCAAATGCCTGAAGGTACCACGTTCATCTGAACAAACAATTGTACGCAAGTATAAACACCTTGGGACCACTCAGCCGTCATTCCGCTCAGGAAGGGGGCGCGTTCTATCTCCTAGAGATGAACGTACTTTGGTGCGAAAAGTGCAAATCAATACCAGAACAACAGCAAAGGACCTTGTGAAGATGCTGGAGGAAACAGGTACAAAGATATCTATATCCACAGTAAAACGAGTCCTATATTGACATAACCTGAAAGGTCGCTCAGCAAGGAAGAAGCCACTGCTCCAAAACTGCCATAAAAAGCCAGACTACGGTTTACAACAGCACATGAGGACAAAGATTGTACTTTTTGGAGAAATATCCTCTGGTCTAATGAAACAAAAATAGAACTGTTTGGCCATAATGACCATCGTTATGTTTGGAGGAAAAAGGGGGACGCTTGCAAGCCGAAGAACACCATCCCAACCATGAAGCACGGGGTGGCAGCATCATGTTGTGGGGGTGCTTTGCTGCAGGAGGGACTGGTGCACTTCACAAAATAGATGTCATCATGAGGTAGGAAAATGATGTGGATATATTGAAGCAACATCTCAAGACATCAGTCAGGAATTTAAAGCTTTGACGCAAATGGGTCTTCCAAATGGACAATGACCCCAAGCATACTTCCAAAGTTGTGGCAAAATGGCTTAAGGACAACAACGCCAAGGTATTGGAGTGGCCATCACAAAGCCCTGACCTCAATCCTATAGAACATTTGTGGGCAGAACTGAAAAAGTGTGTGCGAGCAAGGAGGCCTACAAACCTGATTCAGTTACACCAGCTCTGTCAGGAGGAATGGGCCAAAATTCACCCAACTTATTGTGGGAAGCTTGTGGAAGGCTACCCGAAACGTTTGACCCAAGTTAAACAATTTAAAGGCAATGCTAACAAATACTAACTGAGTGTATGTAAACTTCAGACCCACTGGGAATGTGATGAAAGAAATAAAAGCTGAAATAAATAATTCTCTCTACTATTATTCTGACATTTCACATTCTTAAAATAAAGTGGTGATCCTAAGACAAGGAATTTTTACTTGGATTAAATGTCAGGAATTGTGAACAACTGAGTTTAAATGTATTTGCATAAGGTGTACATAAACTTCTGACTTCAACTGTATCTATTTAGAATTTATCTTGTCAGTTTTTATATTGAGTGTTAAATGAGCAAAACAATTGAGGCTGAATTTATGGTTGTTTATTAATTGCACTGTAATAAAAACCTTTACATTCAATTTCCATGACATCTTTTGGTCTTTTTGGTCCAACATTTTACATATCTCATTAAAATGGATTAAATGGAGATTTGTGTCACTGGTCTACACACAATGTGGAATTATGTTTTTAGACATAAAATTGAAAAGATGAATTGTCTCAAGTTAATATGTATTCAACACCTTTTCTATGGCAAGCCTAAATAAGTTCAGGAGTAAAGATTTCCTTAAAACCTTTTCTCAATAGGGGGCGCCATTTCCACTTTGTAAAAAATTGTTCCCAAATTAAACTGCCTCGTACTCAATTCTTGCTCGTACAATATGCATATTATTATTACTATTGGATAGAAAACACTCTCTAGTTTCTAAAACCGTTTGAATTATATCTGTGAGTAAAACAGAACTCATTTTGCAGCAAACTTCCTGTCAGGAAGTGAGAAATCTGAAATCGGGCGCTCTGTTCCAGGGTCAGTTTATTAATTTGCATGTAATCTATGGGTCGACATGCACTGCATACGCCTTCCACTAGATGTCAGTAGGCAGTGAGAGTTGGAATGGGGTGTCTAGCTAGATCTGAGGCCGAACAAGACCTGTTGGAACGGAAGGTCTGGTCTTTCCATGGTTTGGCCTGACGCAAGAAGGACCTCTCCATTGCGCTCTGAAAAGATTTCGTTTTAGGAGTTAGATATCTCCGGCTCTGATTTAATTTGATATATGTGTTAAAAACATCATAATGTAGTTATTTTAAACCGAGTTATATCAGTTTATATCAGTTTAATGCGATTTTCGTTTTTTTCTTTGTTTGGCGTTATGGTGGGTTGGCCACTTATGTGCCTCATGGCTAGCTTCGGCTAACTTCGTTAGCTAATTCCACAGATGAAGACGACATTCTACAACCGAACAACGATTATTCTGGACAAAGGACAACTTGTAAAAGATTCTGATGGAAGCTCATCAAATAGTAGGAACAATTTATGATGTTAATTCGTAGTTCTGTCGAAAATGTTTAAACTAATATTCCGCCATTAATTTCGGCGCGGTCTCGCTATAACGTAAGCTGTATGTCGTAGTAACGTTAATTGTAAAAATCTAACACAGCGGTTGCATTAAGAACTAGTGTACCTTTAATTTGCTGTCCAACCTGTATTTTTTAGTCAAGTTTATGATTAGTTATTGATTAGATTAGGTGCCTCTCCAAGATTTCTCCCGACATTTTGTTTGCAGTTTGGCTACTATTCACATTTTGCGCCGCTAAATATGCACATTTTCGAACAAACCATATATGTATTGTGTAATATGATGTTATAGGACTGTTTTATGATGAGTATTTAGGTATTTCATGTTGGTTTCTGTAGTTATTCTAGCTGTTTTGGTGAAACATGTAATGGTGGCTGCAATGTAAAACTAGGATTTATACCTGAAATATGCACATTTTTCTAACAAAACATATGCTATACAATAAATCTGTTATAAGACTGTCATCTGATGAAGTTGTTTCTTGGTTAGTGACTATTTATATCTTTATTTGGTCGAATTTGTGATAGCTACCTATGCAGTAAAAAAATGGTGAAAAAAAAAAAGTTGGGTCTTTTGCTATCGTGGTTAGCTAATAGAAATACATATTGTGTTTTCCCTGTAAAACATTTTAAAAATCAGAAATGATGGCTGGATTCACAAGATGTGTATCTTTCATCTGGTGTCTTGGACTTGTGATTTCATGATATTTAGATGCTAGTATTTACTTGTGGCGCTATGCTAGGCTATGCTAGTCAGCTTTTTTACTGAT
This sequence comes from Salvelinus namaycush, assembly GCF_016432855.1. Classification (NCBI taxonomy): domain Eukaryota; kingdom Metazoa; phylum Chordata; class Actinopteri; order Salmoniformes; family Salmonidae; genus Salvelinus; species Salvelinus namaycush. The sequence goes on from NW_024061250.1 coordinate 13,430, forward strand.
GAGGGTGCTCCCGGATCCGGGATTGTGACCAAGTAGAAGTTCCTTAACTAGTCACATGAGTTGCATGGATTTAACATGATTTTTGAATGACTACCTCATCTCTGTACCCCATCTGTAAGTTCCCTCGGTCAAGCAACGAATTTCAAACAGATACAACCACAAAGACAGGGAGCTTTTCCAATGCCTCACAAAGAAGAGCACCTGTTGGTAGATGGGTAAAATAAAATACATTTGACATTGAATACCCCTTTGAGCATGGTGAAGTTATTAATTACACTTTGGACGGTTTATCAATACACCCAATCACTACAAAGATACAGGCGTCCTTCCTAACTCAGTCGCCGGAGAGGAAAGCAAATGCTCAGGGATTTCACCCAAAGGAGGTTGTTGGCACCTTAACAGGCTCGTGGTAATTAAACACATGGTTTCCATTTTCTCCGTTCCAGACATTATTATGAGTTGTCTTCCACTCAGCAGCCTCCACTGATTTCACCATAAGGCCAATGGTGACTTTAAAACAGTTACATAGTTTAATGGCTGTGATAGGAGAAACTGAGGATAGATCAACAACATGTTACTTACCCCACAATACTAACCTAAATGACAGAGTGCAAAGAAGGAAACATGTCAGAATAAAAATATTACAAAACACGCATTCTGTTGGCAATAAGGCACTAAAGTAAATCTGCAAAACATTTGGCAAAGAAATTCACTCTATGTCCAACACAACATATCACTGAGTATCACTCTTCATATTTTCAAGCATGGTGATGGCTGCAATATGTTATGGGTATGCTTGTCATCAAGTGTTTTAGGATGAAAATTAATGGAATAGAGCTAAGCACATGCAAACTCTAGAGAAAAACCTGGTTCACTCTGATTTTCAAAAGACACTGGGAAATTCACTTTTCAGCAGGACAATAACCTAAAACAAAAAGCCAAATATACACCAGAGTTGCTTACTATGACAATATTGAATGTTCCTAATTGTCCAAGTTACAGTTTTGATCGGCTTGAGAAATCTATGGCAAGACTTGAAAATGGCTGTCTAGCAATGATCAACAACCAATTTGATAGAGCTAGAATTTTTTTTAAGAATAATGTGCAAATATTGTACATTCCAGGTGTGCAAAGCTCTTCTAGACTTACCCAGAAAGACTGATTCTAATGTAACAATTTCACTTCTGTCCCTCTCCTCGCCCCTACCTGGGCTTGAACCAAGGACCCTCTGCACACATCAACAACTGCCTCCCACGAAGCATCGTTACCCATCGCTCCACAAAAGCCACGGCCCTTGCAGAGCAAGGGGAACAACTACTTCAAGGTCTCAGAGCGAGTGACGTCACCAATGGAAACGTTATTAGCGAGCACCCCACTAACTATTTCACATCAGTTACACTCACCCCCCTTTTGACCTCCTCATTTTCCGCTGCAACCAGTGATCCGGATCAACAGCATCAATGTAACAGTATAACTTCCGTCCCTCTTCTCGCCTCTACCTGGGCTCGAACCAGGGACCCTCTGCACAAATCAACAACTGACACCCACGAAGCATCATTACCCATCGCACCACAAAAGCCACGGCCCTTGCAAGATTGAATCCTACTAATATTGAATCCTACTACACCAGCTCCGACGCTTGTCGAATGTGTCAGGGCTTGCAAACTATTACGGACTACAAAGGGAAGCCCAGCGGCGAGCTCACACAAGCCTACCGGATGAGCTAAATTACTTCTATGCGCGCTTCGAGGCAAGAACCACTGAAGCATGCATGAGAGCACCAGCTGTTCCGGACGATTGTGTGATCACGCTCGCCATAGCCGATGTGAGTAAGACCTTTAAACAGGTCAACATTTACAAAGCCGCAGGGCCAGACGAATTACCAGGATGTGTACTCCGAGCTTACACTGACCAACTGGCAAGTGTCTTCACTGACATTGTCAACCTGTCCCTGGCCGAGTCTGTAATACCTACATGTTTCAAGCAGACCACCATAGTCCCTGTGCCCAAGAACACCAAGGTAATCTGCCTAAATGACTACCGACCCGTAGTACTCATGTCTGTAGCCAGGCTGGTCATGGCTCACATCAACACCATCATCCCAGAAACACTAGATCCACTCCAATTTGCATACCGCACCAACAGATCCACAGATGATGTTATCTCTATTGCACTCAAAAATGCCCTTTCCTACTTGAGCAACAGGAACACCTACGTGAGAATGCTGTTCATTGACTACAGCTCAGCGTTCAACATCGTAGTGCCCTCAAAGCTCATCACTAAGCTAAGGACCCTGGGACTTAACACCTCCCTCTGCAACTGGATCCTGGACTTCCTGATGAGCTGCACCCCAGGTGGTAAGGTTAGGCAAAAACACATCTGCCTCTGATTCTCAACATGAGGGTACCACAGGGGTCCGTGCTCAGTCCCCTCCTGTACTCCCTGTTCACCCATGACTGCGCGACTCCAACACCATCATTAAGTTTGCCGATGACACAACAAATGCCTGATCACCGACAAAAATGAGACAGCCTATAGGGAGGAAGTCAGAAACAACCTCTACCTCAACGTGATCAAGACAAAGGAGATGATCGTGGACTACAGGAAAAGGAGGGCCGAGCGGGGCTGTAGTGGAGCAGGTTGAGAGCTTCAAGTTCCTTGGTGTCCACATCATTGTCCAAACACACCAAGACAGTCATGAAGAGGGCACAACAACACCTTTTCCACCCTCAGGAGACCGAAAATATTTGGCATGGGTCCTTAGATCCTCAAAAAGTTCTACAGCTGCACAATCGAGAGAATCCTGACTGGTTGCATCACCGCCTGGTATGGCAACTGCTCGGCCTCCGAACGCAAGGCGCTACAGGAGGTAGTGCGTACTGCCCAGTACATCACTGGGGCCAAGCTTCCAGCCATCAAGGACCTCTATACCACGTGGTGTCAAAGGAAGGCTAATATTAGATAAATGCAACCTGAATAAATCAATAATACAGCAATTACATAATTATTTCATTTATTTCATTAATGTTTTTGAGAGTAAGGGGGCAATTACTTTTTCACACAGAGGCATTGGGTGTTGCATAACTTTGTTATTTCAATAAATAAAATAAAAATACTTTGAGGTTATTTTTTAACTCAGGTTCCCTTGATCTAATATTAGGTTTTGGTTGAACCTCTGATAACATTCAGTATAAAAAAAAATCTAAAATAGAGAAAATCAGAAAGGGGGAAAAACTGTTTCATGTCACTGTATGTGCATATGAAACCGACGTCAGTGTTTGGCTAACAGTATAGCTTCCACCACTGTCCCTGTCACCATACCGGGCTCAAACCAGTGGTCCTCTGCTCACAAACACATGTCACCTCACTGCTTGATGACACACCAACCAATTGAAAAAAATCTCCTGTTTATTGAAATAAGTTAATATTATTATTATTGAGAGAGACTGTACCGATGATGTGTGTAAACCCTGGATCGCTGATGCTACGTAACGGCCAATGAGAGGCTTTGAAATAACCGGTCTCTATATATGGTACTCCCCGGAAGAAGCAGTCCTCCATAAGAATGAATGGAATTCTACAGTATATCAATAAAATGTTTCAAGGACAAAATTACATGTATTTAAGTATTATGTTGTAGATGGGACAGTAAAGTTAGTACTCTATAAAGAAAATACTTTAATATCTTTACATGTTTATTTTTTTACTTGTTATGTTGGCAAATTCCAAGATGGCATTGCATTTCAGACGTAATTTTGTCCTCGTATTGTCGTGTCCTGTATATATATATATTTACACCTTTCTTCGCATATCTTTTATATATTTTATTATCCAAGAACTCAACTACAAAAAGCTTTCCTGCAACCCGCCTCACCAATTACAAAAAAAAAGTATTATTTACCTCAAATCTGAAAATCCACAATAGAAGCTAGCCAGAAGCTAACCAGAAGCTAGCCAGAAGCTAACCAGAAGCTAGCCAGAAACTAGCCAGAAACTAGCCAGAAGCTAGCCAGAAGCTAACCAGAAGCTAGCCAGAAGCTAACCATAAGCTAACCAGAAGTTAGCCAGAAGCTAACCTGAAGCTACCCAGAAGTTAGCCGGTTTACTGGCTAACGTTAGTATTTCAGCTAACCACGTTTTGTGGTCATCAGCTATTCCTTTAGCTCGATAATCTATCGGCACTTTTGTACAACGCGACTCAGACCAGAACATACCGGACCTATTTTTCTCAATATCCCCGGATTTCAACCGCAAGCTCTGGACATTTACACCTTGATTTCGCAGCTAGCTAGCTGCAAACCGTGTGACTATTGGCTTACGTCGATCCCGGAGCAAACTTAAATTATTCCGGAGCTAGCCAGCTGAAGAGTTCCATCAGCCATTCTACAATCACCTATCCGGACCCATTTTTTTTTACTACAAATGCGGAGCCCCACTGGGCCTTCACGACTGACTACCGACGTTATCTGCCCGAGGGAGTTATCCAACTGGCACCTCCGTCGCGACGTTACCTGAATGCTCATCTAGGGCCCGCTAATCGTTAGCTATCTTATCGGCTGCTATCTGAATAAGTATATCGGACAATTTTTCTTGGGTCACTATATCTATTTTGCCAATTGGATTGATCCCCTCTATCACACGGAACCCCACTAATCTACCGACGGAAACGCACAAGGTGACTAAAAATAGACCTCCATCCTATGCTATCTTGCTACCGATAGCCAGCTACCCGGCCAGCTGTCTGGATCGCCGTGACCCCAACCAACCTCTACTCACTGGACCCTTATGATCACTCGATTAAGCATGCCTCTCCTTAATGTAAATATGCCTTGTCCACTGCTGTTCTGGTTAGTGTTTATTGGCTTATTTCACTGTAGAGCCTCTAGCCCTGCTCACTATACCATATCCAACCTTTCAGTTCCACCACCCACATATGCGATGACATCACCTGGTTTCAATGATGTTTCTCTCATCATCACTCAATACCTAGGTTTACCTCCACTGTATTCACATCCTACCATACCTTTGTCTGTACATTATTCCTTGAAGCTATTTTGTCGCCCCCAGAAACTTCCTTTTACTCTCTGTTCTAGATGTTCTAGACGACCAATTCTCATAGCTTTTAGCCGTACCCTTATCCTACTCCTCCTCTGTTCCTCTGGTGATGTAGAGGTGAATCCAGGCCCTGCAGTACCTAGCTCTACTCCTATTCCCCAGGCGCTCTCTTTTGATGACTTCTGTAACCGTAATAGCCTTGGTTTCATGCATGTTAACATTAGAAGCCTCCTCCCTAAGTTTGTTTTGTTCACTGCTTTAGCACACTCTGCCAACCCGGATGTTTTAGCCGTGTCTGAATCCTGGCTTAGGAAGACCACCAAAAATTCTGACATTTTCATCCCTAACTACAAGATTTTCAGACAAGATAGAACGGCCAAAGGGGGCGGTGTTGCAATCTACTGCAAAGATTGCCTGCAGAGTTCTGTTTTACTATCCAGGTCTGTTCCCAAACAATTTGAACTTCTACTTTTAAAAATCCACCTCTCTAAAAACAAGTCTCTCACCGTTGCCACCTGCTATAGACCACCCTCTGCCCCCAGCTGTGCTCTGGACACCATATGTGAACTGATTGCCCCCCATCTATCTTCAGAGCTCGTGCTGCTAGGCGACCTAAATTGGAACATGCTTAACACCCCAGCCATCCTACAATCTAAGCTTGATGCCCTCAATCTCACACAAATTATCAATGAACCTACCAGGTACCACCCCAATTCCGTAAACACGGGTACCCTCATAGATATCATCCTAACCAACTTGCCCTCCAAATACACCTCTGCTGTTTTCAACCAAGATCTCAGCGATCACTGCCTCATTGGCTGGAATCTCTCATTGGCTGGAATCTCATCATCTGAGATTCCCAAAGATTGGAAAGCAGCTGCTGTCATCCCCCTCTTCAAAGGGGGGGACACTCTTGACCCAAACAGCTACAGACCTATATCTATCCTACCCTGCCTTTCTAAGGTCTTCGAAAGCCAAGTCAACAAACAGATTACCGACCATTTCGAATCCCACCATACCTTCTCCGCTATGCAATCTGGTTTCAGAGCTGGTCATGGGTGCACCTCAGCCACGCTCAAGGTCATAAACGATATCTTAACCGCCATCGATAGGAAACAATACTGTGCAGCCGTATTCATTGACCTGGCCAAGGCTTTTGACTGTCAATCACCACATCCTCATCGGCAGACTCGACAGCCTTGGTTTCTCTAATGATTGCCTCGCCTGGTTCACCAACTACTTCTCTGATCGAGTTCAGTGTGTCAAATCGGAGGGTCTGTTGTCCGGGCCTCTGGCAGTCTCTATGGGGGTGCCACAGGGTTCAATTCTTGGACCGACTGTCTTCTCTGTATACATCAATGATGTCGCTCTTGCTGCTGGTGAGTCTCTGATCCACCTCTACGCAGACGACACTATTCTGTATACTTCTGGCCCTTCTTTTGACACTGTGTTAACAACCCTCCAGGCGAGCTTCAATGCCATACAACTCTCCTTCCGTGGCCTCCAATTGCTCTTAAATACAAGTAAAACTAAATGCATGCTCTTCAACCGATCGCTGCCTGCACCTGCCCGCCTGTCCAACATCACTACTCTGGACGGCTCTGACTTAGAATATGTGGACAACTACAAATACCTAGGTGTCTGGTTAGACTGTAAACTCTCCTTCCAGACTCACATCAAACATCTCCAATCCAAAGTTAAATCTAGAATTGGCTCCCTATTCCGCAACAAAGCATCCTTCACTCATGCTGCCAAACATACCCTTGTAAAACTGACCATCCTACCAATCCTCGACTTCGGTGATGTCATTTACAAAATAGCCTCCAAAACCCTACTCAATAAATTGGATGCAGTCTATCACAGTGCCATCCGTTTTGTCACCAAAGCCCCATATACTACCCACCACTGCGACCTGTACACTCTCGTTGGCTGGCCCTCGCTTCATACTTGTCGCCAAACCCACTGGTTCCAGGTCATCTACAAGACCCTGCTAGGTAAAGTCCCCCCTTATCTCAGCTCGCTGGTCACCATAGCAGCACCTACCTGTAGCACGCGCTCCAGCAGGTATATCTCTCTGGTCACCCCCAAAACCAATTCTTCCTTTGGCCGCCTCTCCTTCCAGTTCTCTGCTGCCAATGACTGGAACGAACTACAAAAATCTCTGAAACTGGAAACACTTATCTCCCTCACTAGCTTTAAGCACCAGCTGTCAGAGCAGCTCATAGATTACTGCACCTGTACATAGCCCATCTATAATTTAGCCCAAACAACTACCTCTTTACCTACTGTATTTATTTATTTATTTTGCTCCTTTGCACCCCATTATTTCTATCTCTACTTTGCACATTCTTCCACTGCAAACCAACCATTCCAGTGTTTTTACTTGCTATATTGTATTTACTTCGCCACCATGGCCTTTTTTATATTTTTATTTATATATATATTTTGTTTGCCTTCACCTCCCTTATCTCACCTCACTTGCTCACATTGTATATAGACTTATTTTTCACTGTATTATTGACTGTATGTTTGTTTTACTCCATGTGTAACTATGTGTTGTTGTATGTGTCGAACTGCTTTGCTTTATCTTGGCCAGGTCGCAATTGTAAATGAGAACGTGTTCTCAATTTGCCTACCTGGTTAAATAAAGGTGAAATAAAAATAAATAAATAAATGTTTAGGTCACATAAAAAGCATGAGCTGGAGCACACCCAGAGAAAATGACTTATTGTAAGAGGTGCTGACTAATGGTGAATACACTGTATTCAAACAAAGAGAGTTGCAAATCAAATCAAAGTTTTTGTCACGTGCGCCGAATACAACAGGTGTAGACCTTACAGTGAACTGCTTACTTACAGGCTCTAACCAATTGTGCAAAAAAGGTATTAGGTGAACAATTGGTATGTCAAGTGTCACGATCGTCGCAAGGAATGGACCAAGGTGCAGCGTGGTAGGCGTACATATTCCTTTTAACAAAATCAACAAACGAAACGCTACTGGTGTGCACACTGGCAACTATCTGTAGACAAGATCCCACAAACACAAATGGGAAAATGGCTACCTAAATATGATCCCCAATCAGAGACAACGATAGACAGCTGTCTCTGATTGGGAAGCATACCAGGCCAACATAAACCATTAATCACCTAGATGACCTACCCTAGTCACTATCACGCCCCAACCAACATAGAGAATACACAGCTCTCTATGGTCAGGGTGTGACATCAAGAAATAAAAACAACAGTAAAAAGACTGAAAAATAACAGTAGCGAGGCTATATACAGTAGCGAGGCTATAAAAGTAGCGAGGCTACATAAAGACACCGGTTAGTCAGGCTGATTGAGGTAGAAGGTACATGCACACTCTATTTATATAAAAACAAAGAGAGTTGCACACTCTATATTGTATATAAACTCCCAGTAATTTATTGGGTAAAACACCAACGTTTCGGCATCACTGTGCCTTCTTCAGGGTAGTCATGAATGCTTGAACCAGGTTATGTAGACAAACAGTGCAATTAGTGTAACCAATGACAACAGTGAGGGGTGTGTCATAGTTATGAGGTTAATTGGAATGAAATGAGTGAAACTGTTAAAAGACAATAGTTTATAGCATATTGAATATATTAGTCTAATGTTATCATTGAAATTAGCATAAGATTAGCATCAACATACTATATTGTTTAATTTAATTTCACATATATTTAATTGTTTCCAATTTCATAAAATGTTGTTACATGTAATATTTTGGTTCATCCATAATGCATAATAAGCATCATCAACAGGGGGAACATTTTGGTTGTATGCTGATAAACTGTAGAAAGAATACATTAATTTATAAGACTTCTTTATTAAAAATAATTGTTCATAAGAAGGGACTGAGACCAATTTTAAGACACTAGGGGTCAATGTTTTTAAAAACCTCCTCTCCTTGGTAGACCAACATGCTCAATGCGTGTGTATATGAGTGTGTATTTGAGGGAGGAGATGGGATGGTTAGCTTCAACAAAGTGAGCTGCTACTGGATAATCAGTGTTCTTACACCTGATTGAGCTGCGGTGTTCAGCTCTGCATTGTTTTAATTGTCTTTTCATTTTTCCTACGTTGGCTTTTCCACATGAACAGGTGATGAGATAGATTACTCCCTTTGTCTTGCAAGAGATGATACCCCTAACAGGGATTTTTCCACCTGTATGTGGGTGTCTGAAGACGGGTGTTTTTGTAAAGCTATTGCTATTATGAGCCACATTTGTAGTTCCCATTTGGAATGGGTGTCAAGACTGTCTGTGTGGGCTCAGGGGGCAGGTCAGATCTCACTAAGCTATCCGCAATATTGCGACCAATATTGGGGTCTATTGGGGGTTCCTTGAAGAAGAGTGCAATTGTTTTGTCTGATTGCAGAATATGCCAGTGCTTCTTCAGGACGGCTTTCATTTTCTCTGAACACTTGGTGTACTTAGGGCAAAAGACTTGTTTTTCTTCTTTGGTTTAGTTTTTAGCAATTCCTCTCTTGGTTTTTGAGATATTTTCATCATTGCAGCATCAAGACTTTTTTCCTTGTAGCCTCTGATTTTGAATTTATTTTTCATTTTCTTAGCATTGCTGTCAAAATCTGACTGTTGGCAACAGATTCATTTAACCCTGAATAACTGGCTATATGGTAGACCATTCCTGAGGGGAAGGGGATGCATAATATCCGCATGTAGCAGGGTATTGAGGTCTGTTGGCTTTGTGTACAAGTCTGTATGTAATGCATCATTCTCTTTGATGATCCATAAGTCCAGGTAGTTTATTTTTCTCTCCACAATCTGCATGGTGAATTTGAGATATTCAGAGCTCTCGTTTAGCAGAGTTTGGAATTAATTTAGTTCCTGCTGACTTCCTTCCCAGAGCACATAGACATCATCTATGTATCTCTTCCATAGGAGGATTTTAGAGAGTAGAGAGTGTCACTCTTTAGAGAGTGTCTCTGTTTGTAAATGAGTGCTTCCTCAAATTGTTCCACATACAGGTTCACATAGTTGGGGTCAAAGGGGGAGCCCATGGCTACACCCTGAATTTGAAGGAAAAAGTCTGACTCAAAGATGAAGTAGTTATTGGATAATACCAGTTCAGTGAGACGCAAGATGCAATCATTGGCTGGAGAAAGGGTAGGGTCTCACTGTTGAAGAAAGTGTTGCAGTTTTACAAAATATAATTTAAAAGTTTGCATTAAGGTGTCTGTAATAGAATATACTTGTCAAAAAACGAATGTAGACATTAATAAATGCATTTCTTTAGCTTCCAACATCTTTTTTTACATTGGAGGAGGAGTAACAAGATGGCTGTGCAATGGCTTCCAAACAGCGGCTCCTGTCAGTCATCTAGGGTTAATACATATCATTGGACTGCACCGAAAATATATCAGAACTTCCCTGATTTTGTCTTTAATTTTGCAGGTGTTTTGGCCTGCTTTGGTCAACGAAGTTTGATCGTCACAATGCCAGATAGACTGGATGTGCTGACTGGCTCCTGTTTGCAAATCCCATGTTCATTTGATATTCCTGACAAAAATAAGCATATCCATACTTTGGTGGGCATCCGGACAGTGTGATATTTAACAGTAGTGAGACGGTCAACAGATATCAAGGGAAGATAACTGGAAACATGTCCCAGAAGAACTGCACCACAGTCTTCTTCAATGTAACCACCAGTTACACTAATAAATACTTCTTCAGGATTGAGAGTCAAGCGTTTCGTGGAACAGACACTGGAAAGTCTGTTGATATAGTTGTCTGACGTAAGAGACAATTTAACTTTTAACCAACTTTTTTCCCAGTTTATATTCTATTCATCAAAGATAAGAGTAGATCAAGTGGACAGTTTAACTTTTAGTGTAAAATATATTTATCTACAATATATTACAGATTTCAGTCCCATCCTTACTGTCTCAGGTGAGATGAAGGAAGGGACCCCTGTCAGTTTGAACTGCTCTGCTGTCGCTCCCTGTCGCTCCCTGTCCTGAACACCCCCCTGAGCTGACATGGACTCTCCCAACACAGTTCACACCTGAGAACCAACTGCAGGAGAATCCAGACCAAACCAAATCAGTTTTCTCCACGGTGACCTTCACTCCATCATACCTTCATCATGAGCAGAACATCACTTGTACTGCAGTCTACCCAGTAGGGGCAAGCAACAAGACAGCTGAACATAACATGATGCTTAATGTTTCATGTAAGATTTAGTCACCGATTCCTGTAGAATAGATCATTCTATCATGTTTCTCTGATGATTTTAATAGAGTGGTTTTGATGAGACTATTCAATATACCATATCAGATACATTCTAAATGAACCCCTCTCCCTCAGTCTCTCCTAAGAACACCTCAGCCTCCATCAGTCCAGCTGATCCAGTATTAGTGGGCAGCTGTGTTATTCTGACCTGCAGCAGTACAGCCAACCCTCCTGTGACAAACTTCACCTGGTTCCTAGATCAGTGGGGGTAAACCAATACAGGTAGCATCTGGACAGAGTTACTCCCTCAATGTGACTGTTGGTGATGGAGAACTATACTACCGTGAAGCAAGAAAGAGAGAAAGAGTCTAGGCTGTGGCAAGTTAAAGGAAGTGCAGCTGGCTATTAAAGGTAAAACAGGAATGTCGGGCACAGTCTTAGGTTAAATATACACCATACAGTGCCTTGCAAAAGTATTCACCCCCTCTGTGTTTTGCCTATATTGTTGCATTACAACCTGTAATCTACATGGATTTTTATTTGGATTTCATGTAAAGGACATACACAAAATAGTCCAATTTGGTGAAGTGAAATGAAAAAAATTACTTGTTTAAATTTTTATTTTTATAATAAAAATCGAAAAGTGGTGCGTGCATATGTATTCAACCCCTTTGCTATGAAGCCTCTAAATAAGATCTGGTGCAACCAATTACCTTCAGAAGTCACATAATTAGTTAAATAAACTCCACCTGTGTGCAATCTAAGTGTCACATGATATGTCACATGATCTCAGTATATATACACCTGTTCTGAAAGGCCCCAGAGTCTGCAACACCACTAAGCAAGGGGCACCACCAAGCAAGAGGCACCATGAAGACCAAGGCGCTCTTGGTCAGGGACAACAGTTCAGGGACAAAGTTGTGGAGAAGTGCAGATCAGGGTTGGGTTATAAAAAAAGATCTGAAACTTTGAACATCCCACGGAGCACCATTAAATCCATTATTTTAAAAAAAAGGAAGGACTATGGCACCACAACAAACCTGCCAAGAGAGGGCCGCCCACCAAAACTCACGGACCAGGCAAGGAGGGTATTAATCAGAGAGGCAACAAAGAGACCAAAAATAACTCTGAAGGTGCTGCAAAGCTCCACAGCGGAGATTAACGTATCTGTCCATGGGACCACCAAGCCATAAACTCCACAGAGCTGGGCTATATGGAAGAGTGACCAGAAAAAAGCCATTGCTTCAGAACAAAATAAGCAAACACGTTTGGTGTTCGCCAAAAGGCATGTGGGAGACTCCCCAAACATATGGAAGAAGGTACTCTGGTCAGATGAGAATAACATTTTGATTTTGGCCATCAAGGAAACTCCTATGTCTGGCACAAACCCAACACCTCACATCACCCCGAGAACACCAAACCATGTTTTTTATCGGCAGGGACTAGGAAATTGGTCAGAATTGAAGGAATGATGGATGGCGCTAAATACAGGGAAATTCTTCAGGGAAACCTGTTTCAGTCTTCCAGAGATTTGAGACTGGGACGGAGGTTCACCTTCCAGAAGGACAATGACCCTAAGCATACTGCTAAAGCAACACTCTAGTGGTTTAAGAGGAAACATTAAAATGTCTTGGAATGGCCTAGTCAAAGCCCAGACCTCAATCCAATTGAGAATCTGTGGAATGACTTAAAGATTGCTTTACATCAGCGGAACCCACCCTGGAGCAGTTTTGCCTTGAAGAATGGGCAAAAAACCCAGTGGCTAGATGTGCCAAGCTTATAGAGACATACCCCAAGATACTTGCAGCTGTAATTACTGCAAAAGATAGCTCTACAAAGTATTGGATTTGGGGGGGTGAATAACAAAACATTGTTGAACAAAAATATTGTATTTTCAGCTGTTTGAAGCTGGTGTACAAAACCGAAAGATAAAGACGCAAAAAACGAAACTTAAGAACAAGAAGCATAGAAATTACACACATAGAACAGATCTACCGCTTCTTAGACTTGCTTTCAATGAGTGACAAATCTATAGCTCACGTTTCTATGTGAATTTGGTCAGGTCATCCAAAAGTTACATAAGATGGATCCATGTATTATCCTCCATTTGAGGTCAGCTGTCCTCTTATCAATAGGCAGTTTGTCCTATTGTCCTCCTCGAATGACCCCACCGCAGCACTAACAATCAGACACCACATACCCCACACCCAGGCAGGCACTACATACCCCACGCCCAGGTAGACACCACATACCCCACACCCAGGCAGACACCACATACCCCACGCCCAGGCAGACACCACATACCCCACACCCAGGCTCTGACCATCAACTCTGACCATGCTCTGACCATCAATCGATTTCTGCTTCCTGCTCCTTGGTCCCAGTCGAGGTACCGGCATCCGGGAAAGGATAAAAGTTGCCATCGGTAGAGAGGGGAACAGGGAGGAGGAGGGGTGATGGGGGAGATAGAGAGGGGACCACTAGGCTACGCTGCCTCCCCTGTTGATAAGCAACTGGTTAAGGTTAGCAGAAGGATTACATGCTGCCTTGTAAAACACCTCGATTAGGCTGTTAGGAAAACCTCTGAGCTTCATTATTTTCTATATATCCTACACTTTCTTCTTCTGAGCGTCTTAATGCTAGTAGGACGGGATGTGGCTTCGTGACAATGGTCACCGATTGGACAGCCCCCACCTCCAAAAATAAACATCATCCTAGCTTATGCCGGTTAACGCTTGATCTGTGTTCTGTGTTGTAATTTTGACGGATAATAAAATGTACTGTGTTTCAAGGCCCTCATGTCAAATTGAGTTGAAAGCTTTTTTGAAAACAACAAAGCATGAGAAAACTTTGCCTTTTTTTTGGTTTGCTTGTTTTTCAATTAGGGTGTGTAGGGTAAATACGTGGTCTGTCGTATGGTAATTTGGTAAAAAGACAATTTGACATTTGCTCAGTACAATGTTTTCACTGAGGAAATGTAATAGTCTGCTGTTAATGGACCAGAGAGAGAGCCTTCAGATAAAGTCAGAAAGCCTTTTATCACACATGATTTCAAATGTATTTTATGAAATGGTGATTGGATGTTGAAGAGTTTCCATTGCTGTGATTTACATAATAATAACAATACATTACGTTTTATTTTCAAGGACAATAGAGAAGACAATAGAGAGGACACAATATAGAAGACAATAGAGAATACAATAGAGAAGACACTAGAGAGGAGCAGCCTGTTGAACTGGAGAGAGGAGCAGCCTGTTAATCTGGAGAGAGGAGCAGCCTGTTGAACTGGAGAGAGGAGCAGCCTGTTGAACTGGAGAGAGGAGCAGCCTGTTGAACTGGAGAGAGGAGCAGCCTGTTGAACTGGAGAGAGGAGCAGCCTGTTGAACTGGAGAGACCTATCAGACTGGAGCTACAGGACCACGACAACAACAACTATCATACAGGACAAAGGACGCATCCAAACAAATGGCATCCTTATTCCCTTGATAGCGCACTCCTTTTTGACTTCCCTAAATAGGGTACCTTTTTTTTTGCGAACACAGCCCTAGAAACCCATTAGACTAGAACTACGGTAACACAACAAGAACAGGGAACCATACGACCAGAACGTCATTGTATTGCTGTGCTGCTTGAGAGAGAGAGAGAGAGAGAGAGAGAGAGAGAGAGAGAGAGAGAGAGAGAGAGAGAGAGAGAGAGAGAGAGAGAGAGAGAGAGAGAGAGAGAGAGAGAGAGAGAGAGAGAGAGAGAGAGAGAGAGAGAGAGAGAGAGAGAGAGAGAGAGAGAGAGAGAGAGAGAGAGAGAGAGAGAGAGAGAGAGAGAGAGAGAGAGAGAGAGAGAGAGAGAGAGAGAGAGAGAGAGAGAGAGAGAGTCAATAATTTCTTTCAGGAAGTCTGGGTTTCTGCTCTTTAGCCCAAAAGCAGAGGACTTCAATCCTTGTAAATTCCAACACTCTTTGTGTGATTGTGATAATGTACAGAAACTCAAGTCCTTTTGTTCACCCGACCTAGAATACCTCACAATCAATTGCCGACCGTATTACCTCCCAACAGAATTGTCTTCGGTTATAGTCACAGTCGTGTATATTTCCACCCTTAGCCGATACCACGACAGCCCTAAAAGAACTTCATTGGACTTTATGTAAACTGGAAACCACATATCCCGAGGAAAACGATAACGAAGTTCTATCAACACATTGACTGTAGTCCTCACTCTGGTAAAACACTCGACCACTACTACTACTCCAAGATAGGAAGAGAGGGAATGTGTGTGTGTGTGTGTGTGTGTGTGTGTGTGTGTGTGTGTGTGTGTGTGTGTGTGTGTGTACATGTTGGATCCTAAATAACAGCGTTGTCTAGTGAGATACAAAAGTTCCTATTTAATTGTTTTCTCAGCTGAGGTGAAAGAAAGATAAACATAAGAAACAAACTTTTACTTTACCAAAAAGGGACATAAATATTTTGTACAAAAGGGAGAACGCTACCTGCCCCAATGCATATTGCCAACTGTAAAGTTAGCGCTAAAGCATACAATGACGTTCTATATTCCATATTAATTCCCCTGACTTTTGAAATTAGATGATCGACGAGCAGGTGTCCACATACATTTGGTCATGTAGTGTACTTTAGAGATCTTTTTGTGAGAATCGACCATAATATGTGCTGTATTTTCAGGGCAACAAGAGCCTGTTAACCCAATGGTTGCTGGGGTTGCAGCAGGAACTCTGGGGGCCTTTTTGCTTAGCAGCCTGATCAGGGTATTTGGATGGTAAAAACTATTCCTGGCATCAGTGCAAAACTATTTAATTGTGTTTGTGCTTTTTAATATGAAAACCCTCACAGTGCATTCAGAATACCTTTGTAAATGTCTTCCAGGAGGAGAAACTCTAGGCTCCACGATGGACTTGAAAGGACAGACAATACACAAGGACAGGTGGGAATAAGGCTCAACTTTCAAAACCATCTACAAAGTGTATCTAAGGAAGTACTGAATTAATGCTGAAACTATCCAAAGCCATGAGGTTAACATCATTTCAGAGGAAGTTTAGAGATGGAGATGACCACACCGATCGCAATGCCATCGAATGATAACAGAATAGCTGTTTGACTTCGGCAGTGTTTTCTTTAGATTGGAACTAATTTGTTGACAAAAAATACTTCTTTACACCTGTCAGTTGAATTGACAGTTTCATTGACATCCCCTCAGTATGTGTTGTGTAACCTGCTGACATTAGTTTTACACATGACTGAGCTTAGAGCTTTACACCTGTTCCTCTCTCTGTGTTCTCTCCACAGAACTCCCCGGTTGGGACAGTGTGTGCTAACCAGGCCACAGCCGGAGAGGAACCAGAAGAACCTGCAGAAGACCAGCCTGAAGAGATCCACTACGGTGACATAGACTTCTCCAAACTACGACCCAAAGAGACCCCAGCTGCAGCCCAGGACAGGGTCCAGGGACAGGAGAGTGAGTACGCTGAAGTCAATGTGACCAGAAGAGGGGTCCAGGAACCACCTCTTAACAATCTAGATGGACTTTATGCACAAGTGAATTAAAGAGGTGCATGTTAATTTTCCAATGGGTATTAAGTGTTTTTATGTACAGAATTGTCATTGTGTATCTGTTTTTTATTGGTACTTTTTTAACCTTTATAATTGTGTGCTCTTTGATTATCTGCACATTTGTCACGCCCTGACCTTAGAGAGCCGTTTTATGTCTCTATTTGGTTTAGTCAGGGTGTGATTTGGGGTGGGCATTCTATGTTCTTTAGTTCTATGATTTGTGATTCTATATTTTGGTAGGGTATGGTTCTCAATCAGGGACAGCTGTCTATTGTTGTCTCTGATTGGGAATCATACTTAGGCAGCCTGTTTTGCCACTTTAGGTTGTGGGATGTTGTTTTTGTTAGCTCTGGTGAGCCTTCAAGACGTTACGTTCGTTGTTCTTTTGTTGTTTTGTTTGGTGTTCGTTTAAAAAATAAATAAATCATGAACACGTACCACGCTGCACCTTGGTCTTCTTCTGACGAGTGTTACAATATTTGTAGAATTTGCTGGGATGAAAAGTGTTTAACTGTTACTATAGTGGTAATACGATGATGTCGGCTACTCTTTATTTTAGACCATTTATTTTTAGTGTTGAGTTCACAGAGCATCTGTTTTAATGGGTTCCAGAATAGAGGAACTGCTGAGTTCAACTAGCCTACTGAAGGCAGTTTAAGACCATATAAAGTCAATGATGACTGAGGAGAGAAGACACAGTTAGTTGGAGAGACAGTGGTCTGATACAAGACAGGAAGTTGGTGCAGTAAGTCTACATGATGGCAGAATGGTGTTAACATCTACTAGTCACTGTTTCTCTTCATCTTTTGTGCAGTTACCAGAATAACAATATCATCTATTTTCAGTTTATATCTATTAAGAATTTATCTTGTCAGTTTTTAAATTGAGTGTTAAATTAACGAAACAATTGAGGCTGAATTTAAGGTTGTTTATTAATTGCCCTGTAATAAAAACCTCTACATTAAATTTCCATGACATCTTTTGGTCTTATTTGTCCAACATTTTACATACCTCATTAAAATGGACTACATTGAGATTTTGTGTCACTGGTCTACACTCAATGTGGAATTATGTTTTTAGACATCAAATTTAAAAGCTGAAATGTCTTGAGTCAGTATGTGTTCAACCCCTTTATTATGGCAAGCCTAAATAAGTTCAGGAGTAAAGATTTGCTTAACTAGTCACATGAGTTGCATGGATTCACACTGTGTGCAATACTAGTGTTTAACATGATTTTTGAATGACTACCTCATCTCTGTTCCCCACACATACAATTATCTGTTAGGTCCCTCAGTCCAGCAGCGAATTTCAAACAGATACAACCACAAAGACAGGGATCTTTTCCAATGCCTCACAAAGAAAGGCACCTGTTCAGTCTGGCACCTGTTCAACCTTGTTCAGTCTGCTTTTCAAAAGACACTGGGACACAAATTCACCTTTCAGCAGGACAATAACCTAAAACAAAAAGCCAAATATACACCAGAGTTGCTTGCTGATCATCAACCAATGTGAAAGAGCTTGAAGAATTTTAAAAAGAATAATGTGCAAATATTGTACATTCCAGGTGTTCAAAGCTCTTATAGACTTACCCAAGATAGACTCAAAGCTGTAATCTTTGCCAGAGGATATTCTAACATGTATAGTTATTGCTGTATTTCCTTTTCAATAAATATGCAAACATTTCTAAAAACATATTTTCACTTTGTTATTATGGGTTATTGTGTGTAAATGGATGAGAAAACACATCTATTTAATCATGTTTTTATTCAGGCATTAACACAACAAGGTCTGGAATAAGTCAAGAGGTATGAATACTTCCTGAAGACACTGAGTACACCAGACATCAGGAACACCTTCCTAATATTAAGTTTCACCCACTTTTGCCTTCGAACCATACTCAATTCATCAGGACAAGGACTCTCCAAGGTGTCGAAAGCATTCCAAAGGGATGTTGGCCCATGTTGACTCCAATGCTTCCCTCAGTTGTGTCAAGTTGACTGGATGTGTTTTGGGTGGTGGACCATTCTTGATATACACCGGAAACTGTGGTGTGAAAAACCCCAGCAGTGTTGCAGTTCTTGCAACCAGTGTGCCTGGAATCTACTACCACACCTCGTTCCAAGGCACTTACATTTTTGTCTTGCCCAATTACCATCTAAATGGCACACATACACAATCCATGTCTCAATTGTCTCATGGCTTAAAAATCCTCCTTTAACCTGTCTGCTCCCTTCATCTACACTGATTGAAGTGGATTTAACAAGTGACATCAATAAGGGATCATAGCTTTCATCTGGATGATGGCGCCGGAGGGGATGGCCACCGTTTTACAGACTCCTAACCAACTGTGCTATTTTGTGTGTTTTCTCGCATTGTTCGTAACTTGTTTTGTACATAATGTTGCTGCTACCGTCTCTTATGACCGAAAAGAGCTTCTTGATATCAGAACAGCGATTACTCACTTTGAACTGGACAAAGATTTTTTCTTTAATGAGTCCGGAGCGAAGGATATACTGCTTTTTCCAGACCAGGCCCAAATCCCTGTCATTCGCGTGAAGAAAGGACGGAAATACATGGGGCAGAGATCGGGGTTCCTTGTGAGAATTCATCGCCGAGTGGGTTAATTAACCTGCCTCTACCATCCGTTCTATTGGCCAACGTACAATCACTGGAGAATAAACTGGATGAGCTCCGTTCAAGACTATCCCACCAACAGGACATTAAAAACTGTACTGTCTTATGTTTCATGGAGTCGTGGCTGAATGACGACATGTTTATATACAGTTGGCTGATTTTTCCGTACATCAGCAAGACAGAACAGCTGCCTCAAGGTAAGACAAGGGGTGGCGGTCTGTGTCTATTTGTCAATAACAGCTGGTGCGCAAAATCAAATATTAAGGAAGTCTCAAGGTTTTGCTCTACTGAAGTAGAGTATCTCAAGCTGTAGACCACACTATTTACCAAGAGAGTTTTCATCTATATTTTTCGTAGCTGTCTATTTACCACCACAATCCGGTGCTAGAACTAAGAATGCACTCAACGAGCTGTATAAAGCCATAAGCAAACAAGAAAATGCTCATCCAGAGGCGGCACTCCTAGTGGCCGGGGACTTTAATGCAAGGAAACTTAAATCCGTTTGACCTAATTTCCACTAGCATGTTACATGTGTAACCAGAGGAGAAACAACTCTAGACCACCTTTACTCCACACACAGAGATACGTACAAAGCTCTCCCTCGCCCTCCATTTTGCAAATCTGACCACAATTCTATCCTCCTGATTCCTGCTTACAAGCAAAAACTAAAGCAGGAAGTACAAGCGACTCGCTCAATACGGAAGTAGTCAGATGACGCAGATGCAAAGCTATAGGACTGTTTTCACTATGCCCTCAGACAAACCATCAAACAGGCAAAGCGTAAATACAAGACTAAGATTGAATCCTACTACACCGGCTCCGAAGCTCGTCGGATGTGGCAGGGCTTGCAAACTATTACGGACTACAAAGGGAAGTCTACCGGATGACCTAAATGACTTCTATGCGCGCTTCGAAGCAAGAAACACTGAAGCATGCATGAGAGCACCAGTGGTTCCAGATGACTGTGTGATCACGCTCGCCGTAGCCGATGTGAGTAAGACCTTTAAACAGGTCAACATTCACAAGGCCGCAGGGCCAGACGGATTACCAGGATGTGTACTCCAAGCACACGCTGACCACCTGGAAAGTGTCTTCACTGACATTTTCAACCTGTCCCTTGTCGATCTGTAATACTTACATGTTTCAAGCAGATCACCGTATTCCCTGTGACCTAGAACACCAAGGTAACCTGCCTAATTAACTACCAACCCGTAGTACTCATGTCTGTAGCCAGGCTGGTCATGGCTCACATCAACACCATCATCCCAGAAACCGTAGATCCACTCCAATTTGCAAACCGCCACAACAGATCCACAGATGATGCAATCTCTATTGCAATCAACAATTCCCTTTCCCACTTGGACAACAGGAACACCTACGTGAGAATGCTGTTCATTGACTACAGCTCAGCGTTCAACATCGTAGTGCCCTCAAAGCTCATCACTAAGGACCCTGGGACTTAACACCTCCCTCTGAAACTGGATCCTGGACTTCCTGATTGGCCGCACTCCAGGTGGTAAGGGTAGGCAACAACACATCTGCCTCTCTGATACTCAACACGGGGTCCCTTAGGGGTGCGTGCTTAGTCCGCTCCTTTACTCCCTGTTCACCCATGACCGCGTGGCCAAGCACGACTCCAACACCATCATTAGATTGGCAGACGACACAACAGTGGTATGCCTGATCACCAATAAAATTGAGACAGCCTATAGGGAGGTGTTCAGAGACCTGGCAGGGTGGTGCCAGGACAACAACCTTTCATTCAAAAGTGATCAAGGCAAAGGAGATGATCGTGGACTACAGGAAATGGAGGACCGAGCATGCACCCATTCTCATCGATTGGGCTGTATTGGAGCAGGTTGAGAGCTTCAAGCTCCGTGGTGTCCACATCACCGACAAACTATCATTGTCCAAACACACCAAGACAGTCGTGAAGGGGCACAACAACACCTATACCCCCTCAGGAGACTGAAAAGATTTGGCATGGGTCCTCAGATCCTCAAAAGTTCTACAGCTGCACAATCGAGAGCATCCTGACTGGTTGCATCACCGCCTGGTATGGCAACTGCTCGGCCTCCGACCGCAAGGCTCTACAGGGGGTAGTGCGTACAACCCAGTGCATCACTGGGGCCAAGTATCGAGCCATTAAGACCTCTATACCAGGGGGTAGTCTTGTCTCATCGCTGCAACTCTCGTACGGACTCGGGAGAGGCGAAGGTCGAGAGCCGTGCGTCCTTCGAAACACGACCCAACCATGTCGCACTGCTTCATGACACAATGCCGGCTTAACCTGGAAGACAGCCACACCGATGTGTCGAAGGAAAACACCGTACACCTGGCGACCGTGTCAGCGTGCATGCACCCAGCCTGCCACAGGAGTCGCTAGAGCGCATTGGGACAAGGATATCCCTGCCGGCCAAACCCTCCTCTAACCCGGATGACGCTGGGCCAATTGTGCGCTGCCCAATAGGTCTCCCAGTCGCGGCCGGCTGCGACAGAGCCTGGACTTGAACCAGGATCTCTAGTAGCACAGCGAGCACTGCGATGCAGTGCCTTAGACCACTCGGGAGGCCCCCAAAAGGCTTCTTAACAGCTTCTACCGCCATGAGATTGCTGAACAGCTGATCAAATGGCTACCCGGACTATTTGCGTTGACCCCCCCACCCCCCTTTTTTATTCTGTTGTTTATTATCTATGCATGGTCATTTTACCCCTACCTACATGTACATATTACCTCAATTACCTTGACTAACCTTTACCCCCACACATTGACTCGGTACAGGTACCCCCTGTATATAGCCACGTTATTGTTATTTTATTGTTGCTCTTTTAGTTGTTTACTTTAGTTTATTTAGTAGATATTTGTTTTAACTCAAATTTTTCTTGAAACAGCATTGTTGGTTAAGGGCTTGTAAGTAAGCATTTCACGGTAATGTCTACCAGTTGTATTCAGCACATGTGAAAAAATAACATTTGATTTGATTTGATTAGATGTTAAGCATTAAGTATTACGTATGTCATGTGTACAGTCAGCTCCAAAAGTATTGGGACACTGTCATTTATTTAACTTTTTCATCTCTGTACTCCATCACCTTGGATTTAAAATTATACATTGACTTTGAGGTTAAAGTGCAGACTATCAACTTTCATTTCAGGATATTTTCATCCATATCGGGTGAACCGGTTAGATATTACAGCACCTTTTGTACATTGTCCCCCCATTTTAGGAGACCAAAATTATTGGGACAAATTCACTTATATGTGTATTAAAGTGCAAAACGGTTTAGTATTTGGTCCAATATTCATAGCAATGACTACATCAGGCTTGTGACTATTCTGTTTGTGTTTCACATTATTTTGTGCCCAATGAATGGTAAATAATGTATTGTGTTATTTTGCAGTAACTTTTACTGTCCTGGATAAATTGTGAAACATTATGAGTGAGAAATATCATATATCACCCCCCCCCCCCCCCCAAATGCTAACTTCCTCTGTCATTGCCAAGGTGAGAGGTTAGCATGTCCTGGGGGTGTGACATTTGTGCGTCTGTGAACAAAAGAGAAGAGAAGTCGTTGATAAAGTCAATCATGAATCAATCAGGTTTAATATAAGTTGCAACAGGGAGACAACATCCAGCATAGAAGCAGAGAAAATGTCTAACTGGCCTCTTGGAGACAGACCCTTTATATCCTAATCAGACCAACACATGTTCTGTAAACACCAGCCTCTTGGAGACAGACCCTTTATATCCTAATCAGACCAACAAATGTTCTGTAAACACCATCCTCTTGGAGACAGACCCTTTATATCCTAATCAGACCAACAAATGTTCTGTAAACACCAGCCTCTTGGAGACAGACCCTTTATATTCTAATCAGACCAACAAATGTTCTGTAAACACCAGCCTCTTGGAGACAGACCCTTTATATCCTAATCAGACCAACAAATGTTCTGTAAACACCATCCTCTTGGAGACAGACCCTTTATATCCTAATCAGACCAACAAATGTTCTGTAAACACCAGCCTCTTGGAGACAGATCCTTTATATCCTAATCAGACCAACAAATGTTCTGTAAACACCAGCCTGAGAGGCTTGTAGGAAGTCAAAACCAAAGGCAGTGGCTTTGTTAACTACTACAGAATCAGTATTTCACAGAATACAATAACAATCAGCGTGTCCTCGGTCCTTGTACCTCCAGTCTGTCGTCAATCACTATCAACAGTTATGAATTGAATCCGTAACATACAGCATTGAGTCTAGTGACCATCAACCCAAGTGTTACAAACAGCACACTGGAAATCGTGTTACAGAAAGGTCAAATATATAAATATGCTGAACATTATATGAATCACTCTAAACTGAATCTGAACTTAACTCATCTTAAATATCCCCATTACATGTCTATTTTTCATGTGTGTATTGTTGGGAGCTATTTTGTGTCTGTTTTTTATTTTGAGTGTTGTTCAAGAGACACACATGAGGCTGCGTTTGAGGTTGTTCATTAATTGCACTGTAATAAAAACCCACCTGCTGGGTAAAGTACGTCCTCAGCTCCTGGGTCTCCTTCTCCCAGAAGGCCTTGTGCAGGTCGAACAGGGTTTAGAATGGAAGGGATACAGCTTTTTGTCAAAATGAACTTGTCCTAGCAAATGTAGGAGAACTTGTGCAGCAGGTTGGGAGAATTAACGTAGCAGGTTAGGATAATTAGATTAAGGTACAAAAAAGGGTTAGGGTTAGCTAAAATAAAACAAAATCAACTTTAAGAACGTCAATTTGACAAAAGCTGTGTCCCGTCTAGACATGACCGTCGAAGAAGTACACCTTGCCCTGCAGGTCGATGGCTCCCTCCTGTTGCTCCCAGCCCACCATGCTCTTCTTGGCAGATAGAAGTGACGTAATGAAAGAGGAAGTGGGTGCAGGATAAATGGATAAATAATCCATAAATTACAATTACAGTCACTCTGTTTCTGACAAAGTCTGTTTTTCGTGTTGAAAGATAATGTGAGAACCGGGTATCTTTTACTGAACTCAAATTTAACTAAGCAAGTTGGATGGAAGCAAGTTGGATGGATTTTGGTTCATGATTTAGCTACATTTTTTTTAAATCCTGGGAGATAGAGGAGAGGGAGATTGTTATATTGCTTAAAGTTTCCGTTGTTGTACCAAGGGTGGACTTGATTATTTGGGGGCCTGTAACAAAATGCTGTTAAGGGGTCCCCTTCCCCATAAAAGGGTTATTTACCCCCCACACCTACATTAACTGCAATGAATATTATTATCCCACAATGAAAATATTTTGTGTATACGTGTCCATTTCGGGCAGTAATGAAATGTATAGGCCACAAAAAGCTGTTGAGTCAGTGGCTGACCCACACAATGTGTTAAGAATCAGTCAGTGGGCAGCTGGGCTCCATTTCATTTGAAACTGGTGAAACATGACTAAGGCCACCTCTGCAATGTTTCAAGTGACTGAAACTAATTGTTCTGGAGTAGAAGGTTCATTAGAAAATGACAATGTTCTAAACACTTAAATTAGCATACCATGTTTTCACAACTGATGTTGACACCCAGCACATAGACTATTCAACATCCTGTTAAATAAATACTGTAGTATTCTTTAAAAATAATTTATCATACAGTTATTAGGAAGTACGTCACTGATGAGATGTGAGATGAGTCACATGAATTTCAGTACATTACTTTGTCAGACCTCACTATGTGTGTGACAGTCTCTGCTGTAGACAGTTTAGGTTACCATCTAAGGCAAGTATCGACTTCTTCAATATATTTTCTGTAAATTTGAATGTTCAAAATACATTAAAGGAAATTAATTCTGAGTGATGAGATTCAATATGTTCTAAAGTTCTGCTGTTTGTTCATGTATTATCTTCACAACTGAAGGACATAATGTATTGATATGGAGATGGTTCAATGCAATGTGTTGTGTGAGTTAAGCTACTCTACCAGTAAGCGTATGTTTGTACTGTTTCAGGTGATCAGTAGTGTGTGAGTTCTCACATGGCTTGTCCTGAGAACATGTTTTTTCTCATTGTCCTCTTTATGTCAGGTGAGTCTTCCACACAGCAACAACTAGTTATGAATCAGACATAAAGGAATAACCACAAGTCATTATATTTTATGGGATGTGCTATATAACTGTGTAGAAAAGTGTACAGTTAATTCCTGATTAGTGTATTTTAATAGTCTGGATTCAAACAGTGCTGTGAAAAAGTATTTGCCCTCTTAACATTTTTTCTACTTTTGCATGTTTTTGATACTGAATGTTATCAGATATTCAATCAAAAGCTGATATTAGATACATGGAACCGGAGTGAACTAACAACACAACAATGACATTCTTATTGAAGTTATGCAACACCCAATGCCCCTGTGTGAAAAAGTAATTGCCCCCTTATACTCAATAACTGGTTGTGCCAACTTCAGCTGAAATGACTCCAACCAAATGCTTCCTGTAGTTGTTGATCAGTCTCTCACGTTGCTGTGGAGGAATTTTGGCCCACTCTCCCATGCAGAACTGATTTAACTCAGTGACATTTGTGGATTTTCAAGCATGAACTGCTCGTTTCAAGTCCTGTCACAATATCTCAATTGGGATTAGGTCTGGACTAGGCCATTACACAACTTTAAATTTGTTGCTTTATATCAATTTTCATGCTGACTTGATTGTGTGTTTTGGAATGGTGACACAACCAGTTATTGAGTGTAAGGGAGCAATTTATTTTTCACACGGGGGCATTGGTTGATGCATAACTTTGTGAATTATATAAATTAATAACTATAATTTTTTTTTGTTATTTGGTAACTCAAGTTCCCTTTATCTAATAGGTTTTGGTTGAAGATCTGATAACATTCAGTATTAAAAAAAAAATAGAGAACCGGAAAGGGGTAAATACTGTTTCATGTCACTGTATGTGCATGTGAAACCGACGTCAGTGTGCGGCTAACAGTATAGCTTCCACCACTGTCCCTGTCACCATACCGGGCTCAAACCAGTGGTCCTCTGCTCACAAACAAATGTCACCTCACTCCTTGACAACACACCAACCAATTGAAAAATCACCTGTACATAGAAATAAGTTCATATTATTATTATTGAGAGAGACTGTACCAGTGATGTGTATAAACCCTGGATCGCTGATGCTATGTAACGGCCAATGAGAGACTTTAAATCCACCGGCCTCTATATATGGTACTCCCCAGAAGAAGCAGTCCTCCATAAGAATTAATGGAATTCTACAGTATTTCAATCAAATGTTTCAAGGACAAAATGACATGTATTTAAGTATTTTGTTGTAGACGGGACAGAAAAGTTATTACTCTATAAAGAAAATACTTTAATATCTTTACATGTTTTTTATTTTATTTGTTATGTTCAGGTCATATAAAAAGCATGAGCTGGAGCACACCCAGAGAAAGTTACTTATTGTAGAGGTGCTGACTAACGGTGAATACACTGTAAGCTATAAAAACAAAGAGAGTTGCACACTCTATATATATAAACTCCCAGTCATTTATTGGGTAAAACACCAACGTTTCGGCATCACTGTGCCTTCTTCAGGGTAATGTTATAAATGTTTGAACCAGGTTATGTAGACATACAGTGCAAATAGTGCATCCAATGACAATAGTGAGGGGTGTATCATTGTCACGCCCTGACCTTAGAGATCCTTGTTATTCTCTATGTTTGGTTAGGTCAGGGTGTGACTCGGGTGGGAAAGTCTATGTTTTCTTTTTCTTTGTTTTTTGCCGAGTGTGGTTCCCAATCAGAGGCAGCTGTCTATCGTTGTCTCTGATTGGGGATCATATATAAGATTTCCTTTTGGGTTTTGTGGGATCTTATTTTCTGTTTAGTGTCTGTGCCTGACAGAACTGTTCGCTTTCGTTTTTTTGCTGTTGTTATTTTGTTTGACTGTTTCTTGAATAAACAAATCATGAACACTTACCACGCTGCGCCTTGGTCCACTCTTTCCACTAACGAGAGCCGTAACAATCATAGTTATGAGGTTAATTAGAATGAATTGAGTAAAACTGTCAAAAGAATAGTTTAAAGCATATTGAATATATTAGACTATTGTTATCATGAACATTAGTATAAGATTAACATCAACCTATATTATTGTTTAATTTAGAATCAAATATATTCAATTATTTCCAATTTCATTAAATGTTGTTGAAATGTAATCCTTTGGTTCATCCATAATAAGCATCATCAACATGGGGAACATTGTGGGTGTACGCTGATAAGCTGTTGAAAGAATATATTCATTTATACGACTTCTTCATAATAATAATTGTTCATAAGAAGGGCATGAGACCAAATTTTAAGACACTAGGGGTCAATGTTTTTAAATACCTCCTCTCCTTGGTAGACCAACATGCTCAATGCGTGTGTATATGAGTGTGTATTTGAGGGAGCAGATGGGATGGTTAGCTTCAACAAAGTGAGCTGCTATTGGATAGTCAGTGTTCTTACACCTGATTGAGCTGCGGTGGTCAGCTCTGCATTGTTTAATTGTCTTTTCGTTTGTCCTACGTTGGCTTTCCCACATGAACATGTGATGAGATAGATTACTCCCTTTATCTTGCAAGAGATGATACCCCTAACAGGGATTTTTTTACCAACATGTGGGTGTCTGAAGAAGGGTGTTTTTGTAGTGCTATTGCACTGTGCGCATGAGCCACATTTGTACTTCCTATTTGGAATGGGTGTCAAGAGTGTCTGAGTGGGCTCAGGGGGCAGGTCAGATCTCACTAAGTGTTACGAATCCCTTTGGCCCGGCAGTCTAGGGGGGATTCGTAACATAAGTGGGGGCTCATCCGGGATCTTGTCATAACTGACACCCATACCGCTTGTGCAGATTGTTTTAGTGGTATAGTTCGGTGTTGAGCGTCATAGTTGATGTAGCATTAGTGTTTGCTATTTGTTAGCTCTTGTGTAGTAGTTCAAAATGGCTACATTTGATTTGAAATCCTTTGTGGATAACCCTTCGTGGGATATGTTTGATAAATGTCGTAGAGTTGATTTAATGACCTTGGCTGACCATTATTCGTTATCGATTCCGCCGAGTTTAGTTAAAGCGGAGGTTAAACAACTAGTGTTGAATGTTTTGTTGGAAGAGCAGGTGCTTGTATTACCGCTGCCTGAGCCTACTACCCCTGTAGGGGATGTTGCTGCTCCTCTAAGCCCAGTGGTGTCTGAGGGTGAGGCTAAAGCTCCAGCCACATTGCCCCGTTTTGATCCACTCTCCCCACTGTCAACCGGTGATGCCAGGAGGGATATCCGTTCCATACAGTTCCAACTGAAGGCGGAAGAGAGAGCCCAAATTAGGCGAGAGACTCTCCAGTTGGAGATGTGTAAAATTGAGGCAGAAAAAGAAAAAGAACAGCGGCATTTGGAGATGTGTAAAATTGAGGCAGACAGAGAACAAAGGCAGTTGGAGTTCAAAATACGCCAGCTGGAGGCAGAGACAGCGAGGCTAGCCTCCGGTCCTGCTGTGACCGTTAGTGAGTCGTCCTCACCAGCTGTAGCTTCCAACACTTTTGACATTAGTAGGCAGATTGCCTTAGTACCTTTGTTCAGAGAGTCAGAGGTTGACTCCTATTTTTGTGTATTTGAACGTATAGCCGTAGCATTGAAGTGGCCTGAAGAGGTATACTGCCTATTACTTCAGTGTAAATTAACTGGTAAAGCCCAAGAGGTTTTGTCAGCGCTACCTCTGGAAGACAGTTTGAATTATGAAGTGGTCAAAGCTACTGTTCTTCGCGCCTATGAGCTTGTGCCTGAGGCATACCGACAGAGATTTAGGTCTCATAAGAAGTCTTCTAGTAAGACTTATGTGGAATTTGCTAGAGACAAGGGAAATCTGTTTGATAAATGGCATGCTGCTAGTAAGGTAACTGATTTCAACTCTCTCCGGGAGTTAATATTGTTGGAAGAGTTTAAAAATTGCTTACCCGAACGCATTGTAGTTTACCTAAACGAACAGAAAGTATCATCCCTGTCAGAAGCGTCTGTGTTGGCAGACGAGTTTGTGTTGACGCACAAGAGTGTGTTTTCGGCTCATACTGAGAGTAGAGCTAATGAGTTGCCTACTTTTAGCCCTAGTCGGCCAGCAGTATATCAAGCGCGCCAGAAAAATGAGCGTCCCTGTTTCTATTGTCATAAGGTGGGACATATGATTAATGATTGCTTCCTGCTAAAACGTAAACAAGGGATGCCTCTTCGTACCAAGCCACCAACAGGTGTTGGTGTAATTTGTACGGTTGTGAGGTCTGAAACGAAACAGGTGCCTAAGGGTAAATGTATTTTGAAAGACCCAGTCCCCGACCGCAGTTATGAACCGTTCATTTTCGAGGGGTTTGTGTCCCTAGCGAATGACGAAGCGTCTCAGCGTCCGGTTAAAATCCTTAGAGATACTGGTGCGGCGCAGTCGTTTATACTGTCTGATGTGTTGCCCTTATCCGACGATACATACTGTGGTTCCAGTGTGTTAGTTCAGGGTATTGAAATGGGTTTTGTCCCAGTGCCATTGCACTTTGTGAAAGTACACTCTGAGTTAATCAGTGGAATATTCAGAGTGGGGGTACGTCCTATGTTGCCAGTAAAAGGTGTGACCTTTATAATGGGTAACGATATTGCCGGAGGAAAGGTAGTACCCGTTTTGGAAGTAATGGATAAAAGTGACCACTCTCTCTCCAATGAGCTGGCACAGAGTTATCCACATGTGTTCCCCGCTTGTGCTGTCACTCGTGCTCAGGCAAGACAAGAGGGTGACGTGATAGATTTGTCGAACACTGTTCTGTTCAAAGAGGATGATCAAGAGAATGGGTTGTGCGCTACCTCTGGGAAGCTGATCACCTCTGACAAACAGCCCAGGAAAGAAGCGAAGAATGTTGAACTTATTGCTGATGCAATACAGTTACCAGTCACTCGTGAGCAGCTGATTGCTAACCAAAAGGTTGACAACAAGCTTGCTAAATGTTTTTCTAGTGTTGTCTCATTGGAAGAGGTAAAGAAGAAGAACGTGGCTTACTTCATTGATGGTAATCTCCTCATGCGTAAATGGACATCCCATATTGACGCGGGCGGAGATTGGAATGCTGTTTACCAAATAGTGATTCCTACAGCCTTTCGACAAAATGTGTTATCCCTTGCTCATGATCACCAGTGGTCTGGTCATTTAGGAATCACAAAAACATATGATCGGATCCTTCGCCATTTCTTTTGGCCGGGTTTAAAACAAGATGTGGCTCAGTTCTGTCGGACATGCCACACATGTCAGATAACAGGAAAACCAAATCAGGTTATTCCCCCCGCTCCTCTTTGTCCAATACCTGTCATAGGTGAACCATTTGAACATGTGGTGGTTGATTGTGTTGGACCGTTACCGAAGACAAAATCGGGTAACCAGTTTCTGTTGACAAAAATGTATTGGCAGATGCTTTATCTCGTGTGTGAGAATAATGATGTTTGTATGTTTTGTGTTCGCAATCCCCCCTAGGGTTGCTCTTTTAAGGGTGGGAGTGTTACGGATACAGGTATTCTGTGTGTATCCTGTGTGTATTTCAGTTCTCTCCTTCTCCCCTACTCACAGGTGACAATCATCATTCCCCAATCAGTCATCAATCAGTCGCTAATCGGAAGACACCTGCTCCTTTTCCCTTACCCAATCACAGTCCCTTTCCCTTGGTTTAAAAACCCTGTCAGTTGTGTTCTCTAGAGCTCAATCTCTCTGTCAATGCCATATGTCTGTAGAGTCATTGTGTGGTTTTGCGTCTACATGTCACTTTGTCCCCACCTGTGAGTATGGTGTTTGCTTGATGGTGGGAAAAGGGGGTAACCAAGATAAGACGCCCTTGGGCATACATTACCCGTAGGAATACTTTGTATATAAACACTAGTTAGAACTGGGCGGACCACCCCCTGTATTTATTGGTTAGTTAGTTGTTGTTGAAATAGGCTAGTCTAGTTTAGGGGTGTTTTTGGATTATCATTCTTTCCGTGGGTCCAGCTCAGCCCCTTTTCCTGCTCCCCCCATTACCGTGTGTTTGTAAATAAACCCTGAGTGTTTGACGGTAGATATTAGTTGTCGTGGTTATTTCGTTTTCACTCTTTGTCACTACTATAATTTGCATGAGTTATGTTACGGGTCCCATTACCATCCCCCCTAGACTGTCGGGCCAAAGGGATTCATAACAAGCATTCTGCACTGTGCTCTTGCAGTCATCTTTGCAGGAAGGCCAGTCCTAGGGAGAGTAGCAACAGTGCTGAACTTTCTCCATTTATAGACAATTTGTCTTACTGTGGACTAATGAAAATCAAGGCTTTTAGAGATACTTTTGTAACCCTTTCCAGATGTATGCAAGTCAACAATTCTTAATCTTAGGTCTTCTGAGATCTCTTTTGTTTAAGGTACGGTTCACATCAGGCAATGCTTCTTGTGAATAGCAAACTTAAATTTTGAGAGTGTTTTGTATAGGGCAGGGCGACTCCAACCAACATCTTCAATCTCATTGACTGGACTCCAGGTTAGCTGACTCCTGACTCCACTGTGAATTTTTAAATGATGTATTCAATAAAGACAAGGAAAATATAATAATTTGAGTGTTAGTGTCACTGTCTATTGTTGTGACTGTGACATTTTATGACCAATTTATACAGAAATCCATGTAATTCCAAAGGGTTCACATACTTTTTCTTGCCACTGTACTTTCCTGAGTTTCAACACATTTGCCATGGTGCAGAGAGAAACATTTGCAATTTTACAATGCTATTCTACACAATTTCTCCGTTTTAAAGCTAACTTCCTGAAATTCTACCCTTTTTGCCATGAAGCAGAGATTTATTTAGGTGTTTTATAGTTCATTGTGCTTGTGTTCACATTTTGCCATGAGGCTGAGACAAAGTGTTGCAGTGTTAAAGCTAATTTCCTACTTTTCAACACATTTTGCTATCATATGCTATCTGGGGCCATTCTGCCATTCCTAACCTGCTACCAAAATTACTTCTTATTGACGTGACGTCCACAGGTACCACAGGAGAGAGCCAACGACCTGCAGGGCCTGAGCGGCAAGGTGGAAATTGGCGCCCTCTTCGACAGTCAAGTCTTGGTGGGATAAAGCTTTTGTCAAATTTACGTCAAAAGTTGAATTATTTTTGCATTTTATCTAATCCTAACGCTTTTCTGTACTTTAATCTATTTATCATAACCTGCAACATTAATTATCCTACCTGCTGCATAAATTCCTCCTAAACTTGCTAGATTTTATTTTTTATTTTTTACAAAAGCTGTATACCTTCTAGATAAAACCCTCTTCGACCTGCCAAAGGTCTTCTGGGAGAAGGAGACCCAGGAGCTGAGGGTGTACTTTACCTGGCAGGTGAGAGCCGACTTCCCCCAACAGGTGGGGGGAGAGCTGAAGGCTCTGGAGGACAGGGTCAGGAATTGAGAGGCAGAAGGACCAGATGATTCAGAGAGAGAAGAGAGAAAGCATTGACTATGGGACACAACACTACGCTGATGCTTCAATATGGTGGGGATGGGGATATGGTGGGACTGACAAAAAAGGGACTAACAAGCTCATTGCAGTTTGTGGAAACTGCTTTGCCTATATGTGGATAAAATGTATGACATTTCAAATAAACAACGTGTCTGCATGCAGTTCAGGCTACCACTCACTGTCAATGGATTTATGAGTACTGTAGGTATTAGGTGATAGATCAGAATCAGTGTTCAACTGTATCTTACTGCTCTTTCTATGACATAGACTGACCATGTGAATCCAAGTGAAAGCTATGATCCCTTATTGAAGTCACTTGTTAAATCCACTTCAGCATAGATGAAGGCGGGAGACAGGTAAAATAAGAATTTTTAAGCCTTGAGACAATTGAGAAGTGTATTGTGTATGTGAACCATTTAGAGGGTGTTTGGGCAAGACAAAAAATGTAAGTGCCTTTGAACGAGGTGTGGTAGTAGGTGCCAGGCGCACTGGTTTGTGACAAGAACTGCAACACTGCTGGGTTTTTTAACACTGTTTCCCATGTGTATACAGAATAGTCCACCACCCAAAGGACATCCAGACAAATTGATACAAGTGTGGGAAGCATTGGAGTCAACATGGGCCATCATCCAGGTGGAACACGTTTGACACCTTGTAGAGTCCATGCCCCGACGAATTGAGGCTGTTCTGAAGGCAAAAGGGGGTGAAACTCAATTCATTTACTCAGTGCCTTCAGAATGTATTCATACCCCTTGACTTGTGGCTCAGTTGGTAGAGCATGGCGCTTGCAACGCCAGGGTTGTGGGTTCAATCCCCACGGGGGGACCAGGATGAATATGTATGAACTTTCCAATTTGTAAGTCGCTCTGGATAAGAGCGTCTGCTAAATGACTTAAATGTAAATGTAAATGTGGGGCCGGATGGGAGCTATTTGAGTGACTGGTCTGGCAGATTGCCAGTTCCTGGCCACGCACGCTAGCCATGGGATGGGCATGTGTGCCATGAGTTATACAGACATGAAGAAATGCTCCGGTTGGGACGTTATTGGATATATATGATAACATCCTAAAGATTGATTCTCTACTAATTTTGACCAGTTTATTCGACTTGTAATATAACTTTTTGAAGTTTTTGTACGACGTTTGCCTTCAATGCGCCGGTGTTTGGACATGTGTACTACACATGCTAGCTAAAGTTGCTAATATGACATAAGTAATGGACATTGTCGAAGAAAAAAAACTATTTATTGTGGAAATAGGATTCCTGGCATTGCATTCTGATGAAGATAATCAAAGGTAAGGGAATATTTATGATGTCATTTCGTATTTCTGTTGACTCCAACATGGCGGAGAAATGCTATTTATATTTGAGCGCTGTCTCAGATTATTGCATGGTGTGCTTTTTACTAAAGTTTTTTTTAAATCTGACACAGCGGTTGCATTAAGAACCAGTGTATCTTTACTTATATTTAAAACATGTATCTTTCATCAAAGTTTATGATGAGTGTTTATGTTAGATGACGTGGCTCTCTAAAATTTCTCTGGATATTTTGGAGCCATTTCTGAACATGGCGCCAATGTAAACCGAGATTTGTGGATATAAATATGCACATTATCGAACAAAACAAATGTATTGTGTAACATGATGTCCTATGAGTGTTATCTGATGAAGATTATCAAAGGTTAGTGATACATTTTATCTCTATGTCTGCTTTTGTGACTTATCTTTGGCTGGGAAAAATGGCTGTGTGTTTTTTGGATTTGGTGGTGATCTAACATAAATATATGTTGTGTTTTCGATGTAAAACATTTTAAAAAATCGGACACGATGGGTAGATTAACAAGATGTGTATTCTTTCATTTGCTGTATTGGACTTGGTAATGTGTGAAAGTTAAATATTTAAAAAATATATTTTTGCCTTTTCAGTGGAATGTTGTGGGTGTTCCGCTAGCGGAACCCCTGGGCTGTAAAGGTTAATAGACATTTTGTTGTGTTACAGCCTGAAATTAAAATGGATTAAATATATTTATTTTCTCATCCATCTACACACAATACCCCTTAATAACAAAGTGAAAATATGTTTTTAGAAATGTTTGCAGATGATTTGAAAATGAAATACAAAAATATTGAATTAACGTTAGAATCACTTTTTGGCAGTGATTACAGCTGTGAGTCTTTCTGGGTAAGTCTGTAAGAGCTTTCCTGGATTGTACAATATTTTTTACATTATTCTTAAAAAAAAAAAAAATCCCTGTCAAGTTGGTTGTTGATCATTGCTAGATGGCCATAACATGGTGCAGCCATCACCATGCTTGAAAATATGAAGAGTGGTACACAGTGATGTGTTGTGATGGATTGGCCCCAAACATAACACTTTGTATTCAGGACATACAGTACATTTATTTTGACACTTTTCTTGCAGTTTTACTTTAGGGCCTTATTGCAAACAGAATGCATGTTTTGGGATATGTTTATTCTGTACATGTTTCCTTCTTTTCAATCTGTCACTTAGGTTAGTATTGTGGAGTAATTACAACATTGTTGACCAGTCCTAAGTTTTCAGCTATCATAACCATTAGACTGTGTAAATGTTTTAAAATCACCAGTGGACTCATGGTGAAATCCCTGAGCGTTTTCCTTCCTCTCCGGGAACTGAGTTAGGAAGGACGCCTGTATCTTTGTAGTGACTGGGTGTATTGATACGCCATTAAAAATTGTAATTAATAACTTCCCTGAAAGGGATATTCAATTATTAATGTTTTACCCACCTACCAATAGGTGCTCTTCTTTACGAGGCACTGGAAAACCTCCCCAGTCTTTGTGGTTAAATCTGTTTGAAACACACTGCTCGACTGAGGGACCTTACAGATTATTGTATGTGTGGGGTACAGAGATGAAGTAGTCATTCACTAGTATTGCACACACAGTGAGTCCATGCAACTTATTATTACTCCTGAACTTATTCATGATTGTCATAAGAAAGAGGTTGAATACTTATTGACTCAAGATATTTCATCTTTTAATTCATTTTTTAATTCAAGACATCATTCCACATGAATGGGTATTGTGTGTAGGCCAGTGACACATCTAAATGTAATCAATTTGAATGAAATACGTAAAATGTTGGACCAATAAGACCAAAATATTTCCTGGAAATTGAATGTAAAGGTTTTTATTACAGTGTAATTAATAAACAACCTTAAATTCAGCCTCAATTGTTTCTTTGATTTAACACTCAACATAAAAACTGACACAACAACTTCTAAATAGATATAAACTGAAAATAGATTATATTGTTATTCTGGTAACTGCACAAAAGATGCAGAGAAACAGTGACTAGTAGATGTTAACACCATTCTGTCATCATGTAGACTTACTGCACCAACTACCTGTCTTGTATCAGACCACTGTCTCTCCAACTAACTGTGTCTTCTCTCCTCAGTCATCATTGACTTTATATGGTCTTAAACTGCCTTCAGTTGGCTAGTTGAACTCAGCAGTTCCTCTATACTGGAACCCATTAAACAGATGCTCTGTGAACTCAACAGTAAAAATAAATGGTCTAAAATAAAGAGCAGCCTACATCATCATATCAACACTATAGTAATAGTTAAACACTTTTCACCCCATCAAATTCTACAAATATGCAGATAATCAAAGAGAACACAATTATAAATGTAACAAAAGCACCAATAAAATAATAATACACAATACTGTTCATAAAAACACTTAATACTGTTAGGTTCTTATTTTTCAGAGTAAATAACCCACGGACACTAGAGAAGCTTTAACCAAGTTTAATTCTTCCCAAAGGTTCTAAACAGCTGTATTCAGACAACCCAACATTTGTCCCATCAGATATTTACATTCCACTTAAGACACTCCTCCTCATCTCCAATCCTTACATGTAATTGCTCTACAGGAAGTTAATAAAGAGGGTAACAGGATACCAAACATGTATTACTCCCTGATGAGAATCTGTCCTCACCTCCTGACCTCAACCCCTCCTTCATCTAATCCACAGATCCATCTGTGTCCCCTGTATGAACACGTTGCTCTCCTCTTGTCACCCAACACATTCCACAGCTATCTGTCTCGCTACAGAGACCCAGTATGTTTCACTCTTTAATATACTATGCGTCTGATCTATCATGTCTTTAATATCTCAATGTTCAAAATGTCAAATCCAACAATAACCATTGGCAAAATACTTAACATGCACCTCTTTAATCCACTTGTGCATAAAGTCCATCTAGGTTGTTAAGAGGTGTTTCCTGGTCCCCTCTTCTGGTCACATTGACTTCAGCGTACTCACTCTCCTGTCCCTGGACCCTGTCCTGGGCTGCAGCTGGGGTCTCTTTGGGTCGTAGTTTGGAGAAGTCTATGTCACCGTAGTGGATCTCTTCAGGCTGGTCTTCTGCAGGTTCCTCTGGTTCCTCTCCAGCTGTGGCCTGGTTAGTACACACTGTCCCAACCGGGGAGTTCTGTGGAGAGAACACAGAGAGAGGAACAGGTGTAAAGCTCTAAGCTCAGTCATGTGTAAAACTCTAAGGTCAGCAGGTTACACAACACATACTGAGGGATGTCAATGACAATGTGAATTCATCTGACAGGTAAAGAGGTACATTTTGTCAACAAATGAGTTCCAATCTAAAGAAAACACTGTCAAAGTCCAACAGCTATTCTGTTATCATTCCATGTTCTTACAGGATGTGGCATTGCTTTCGGTGTGGTCATCTCCCCCTAAACTTCCTCTGAAATGATGTTAACCTCATGGCTTTAAATAGTTTCTGCATTAATTCAGTACTTCCTTAGATACACTTTGTAGATGGTTTTGAAAGTGTAGCCTTATTCCCACCTGTCCCTGTGTATTGTCCGTCCTTTCAAGTCCATCGTGGAGCCTCGAGTTTCTCCTCCTGGAAGACATTTAGAAAGGCCTTCTGAATGCACTGTGAGGGTTTTCATATTCATAAGCACAAACACAGCAGAAATAATATAGTTTTGCGTTGATGCCAGGAATAGTTTTTACCATACAAAAAGACTGATCAGGCTGATAAGCAAAAAGGCCCCCAGAGTTCCTGCTGCAACCCCAAAAACCATTGGGTTAACAGGCTCTTCTGGCCCTGAAAATACAGAACATATTATGGTCAATTCTCACAAAAAGATCTCTAAAGTACACTACATGACCAAAAGTATGTGGACACCTGCTAGTCGAACATCTCATTCCAAAATCATGGGCATTAGTATGGAATATAGAATGTCGTTTTATGCTGTAACGTTAAGATATCCCGTCACTGGAACTAAGGGGCCTAGACCAAACCATGAAAAACAGCCCCAGTGTCACGCCCTGACCTTAGAGATCCTTTTTATGTCTCTATTTTAGTTGGTCAGGGCGTGAGTTGGGGTGGGCATTCTATGTTTTTGTTCTATGTTTTCTATTTCTATGTGTTTGGCCGGGTGTGGTTCTCAATCAGAGGCAGCTGTCTATCGTTGTCTCTGATTGATAACCATTCTTAGGTAGCCTTTTCCCACCTGTGTTTTGTGGGTAGTTGTTTTCTATTTTGTGTCTGCACCAGACAGAACTGTTTAGCTTTCGTTCTCCTGTTTGTTGTTTTTGTTCAATTTGTTTTTTTGGATTAAATCATGAACACTTTAAATGCTGCACCTTGGTCCACTCTTCCTTCAGCCCACGAGAACCGTTTCACCCAGTTCATTATTCCTCATCCACCAAACTTTACAGTTGGCACTATGCATTGGGGCAGGTAGTGTTGTCCTGGAATCCGTCAAAACCCAGATTTGTGCGCCGGACTGCCAGATGGTGAATCGTATATTCAAAACGCCAGAGAACGGATTTCCACTTCTCCAGAGTCCAATGGCAGTGAGCTTTACACCACTGCAGCTGATTCTTGGCATTGCACATAGTGATCTTAGGCTTGTGTGCGGCTGTTCGGCCATGGAAACCCATTTCATGAAGCCCTCAACAAACAGTTCTTGTGCTGCCGTTGCTTCCAAAGGCAGTTTGGAACTCGGTAGTGAATGTTGCCATTCTACAGCCAATGTTTGTCTACGGAGATTGCATGGCTGTGTGCTCGATTTTAAACACCTGTCAGCAACATGTGGAGCTTTAATAGCTGAATCCACGCATTTGAAGGGGTGTCCACATACTTTTGAATATATAGTGTATATCTAACCTACGATTGTGCCCGACGTGCCCGTTTTACCTTTAATAGTTAGCCACACTTCCTTTGACTTGCCACATCCGTGACAATTTCTTGCTTCACAGAAGTACAGTCCTCCATCACCAACAGTCACATTGAGGGTGTAACTCAGTCCAGATGCTACCTGTGTTAAATTACCCCCACTGATCTGGAACCAGGTGAAGGTTGTCACAGGAGGGTTGGCTGTACTGCTGCAGGTCAGATTAACACAGCTGCCCACTAATACTGGATCAGCTGGACTGATGGAGGCCGAGGTGTCCTTAGGAGAGACTGAGGGAGAGGGGTTCATTTAGAATGTATCTGATATGGTATATTGAATAGTCTCATCAAAACCACTCTATTACAATCATCAGTGAAAACATGATAGAATTATCTATTCTACAGGAACCGGTGACTAAATCTTACATGAAACATTAAGCATCATGTTATGTTCAGCTGTCTTGTTGCTTGTCCCTACTGGGTAGACTGCAGTACAAGTGATGTTCTTCTCATGATGAAGGTATGACGGAGTGAAGGTCACCATAGATATAACTGATTTGGTTTGGTCTGGATTCTCCAGCAGTTGGTTCTTAGTTGTGAACTGTGTTGGGAGAGTCCATGTCAGCTCAGGGGGGTGTTCGGGACAGGGAGCGACAGCAGAGCAGTTCAAACTGACAGGGGTCCCTTCCTTCACCTCACCTGAGACAGTAATGATGGGACTGGAAGGCAAATCTGTAATATATTGTAGATAAATATATTTTACACTAAAAGTTAAACTGTACACTTGTTCTTATCTTTGATGAAAGGAAAATAAACTGGGAAAAATAGTTGGTAAACAGTTAAATTGTCTCTTACCTCTGACACCTATATAAACAGACTTTTCAATGTCTGTTGCAAGGAATGGTTGTCTCTCAATCCTGAAGAAGTATTTATTAGTGTAACTGGTGGTTACATTGAAGAAGACTGTGGTGCAGCTCTTCTGGGACATGTTTCCAGTTATCTTCCCTTGATATCTGTTGACCGTCTCACTACTGTTAAATATCACACTGTCCGGATGCAGACCAAAGTATGGATTTTCTTTAATCCACATTCCAGTGATTCGTATTGTGCTGTTAAATTGATCCTTATGTTGGTCAGGAATATCAAATGAACAAGGGATTTGCACACAGGAGCCAGTCAGTCCATCCAGTCCATTTGGCATTGTGGTGATCAAATGTCGTTGACCAAAACAGGCCAAAACACCTGCAACATAAAAGACAACATATTTTCAGTTCAGTCCAATGATATGTATTAACCCTAGATGACTGACAGGGGCCGCTGTTTGGAAGCAACTGCACAGCCATCTTGTTACTCCTCCTCCATTGTAAAAAAATATGTTGGAAATGCATTTATTAATGTCTACATCCATTTTTACAAGTATATTCTATTACAGACACCTTAATGCAAACTTTTAAATTATATTTTGTAAAACTGCAACACTTCCTTCAACATACAAATCATTAAAATCCAGACGGAAAATATTTACACAAGAAGCCACCTAATATCACACAGTCAAACTCTTCAGTCATTTAGTAAAATCACCTTTCTGCGATTTCTCATCCCTCTCTACCCTTTCTCCAGCCAATGATTGCATCTTGTAACTCACTGAACTGGTATTATCCAATAACTACTTCATCTTTGAGTCAGACTTTTTCCTTCAAATTCGGGGGGGTAGCCATGGGCTCCCCCTTTGACCCTACCTATGTGAACCTGTATGTGGAACAATTTGAGGAACCAATCATTTACACAACAGAGACACACCGCCTACTTTCTAAAATCATCTCATGGAAGAGATACATAGATGATGTCTATGTGCTCTGGGAAGGAAGTCAGCAGGAACTAAATGAATTCCAAACTCTGCTAAACGAGAGCTCTGAATATCTCAAATTCACCATGCAGACTGATGAGAGAAAAATAAACTACCTGGACTTATGGATCATCAAAGAGAATGATGTTTTACATACAGACTTGTACACACAGCCAACAGACCTCAACACCCTGCTACGTGGGGATAGTATGCATCCCCTTCCCCTCAGGAATGGTCTACCATATAGCCATTATAAAGGATTAAACAAGTCTTTTGCACTAAGTACACCAAGTGTTCAGAGAAAATGAAAGCAATCCTGAAGAAGCACTGGCATATTCTGCAATCAGACAAAATTGCACACCTCTTCAATGAACCCCCACTGGTGGTCTATTAGTGTGGTCGCAATATTGCTGATAGCTTAGTGAGATCTGACATGCCCCCTGAGCCCACTCAGACACTCTTGACACCCATTCCAAATGGGAACTACAAATGTGGCTCTAGCGCACAGTGCAATAGCACTACAAAAACATCCTTCTTCAGATACCCACATACAGGTGGAAAAATCCCTGTTAGGGGTATCATCTCTTGCAAGACAAAGGTAGTAATCTATCTCATCACATGTTCATGTGGAAAAGCCAATGTTGGACAAACGAAAAGACAATTAAAACAATGCAGAGCTGAACACCGCAGCTCAATCAGGTGTAAGAACACTGACTATCCAGTAGCAGCTCACTTTGTTGAAGCAACACAGGTTGATCCCATCT
Organism: Salvelinus namaycush; assembly: GCF_016432855.1. Lineage (NCBI taxonomy): Eukaryota > Metazoa > Chordata > Actinopteri > Salmoniformes > Salmonidae > Salvelinus > Salvelinus namaycush. The sequence goes on from NW_024061250.1 coordinate 55,218, forward strand.
CCTCCCTCAAATACACAGGTATTGATCCTGTTGCTCTACCAAGGAGAGGAGGTAACATGGAGATCCTACTACTACAGAGGGAGGCCTACTGGATTTCCTATTGAAAAACATTGACCCCTAGTGGTCAGAATATTGACTTTGATCTCAGGCCCTTCTTATGAACAATTACTGTTTTATGAAGAAGTCTTATAAATTAATATATTCTTTCTACAGCTTATCAGCGTACAGCCAATATCTTCCCCCTGTTGATGATACTTATTATGCATTATGGATTAACCAAAAGATTACTTGTAACACCATTTAATGAAATTGGAAACAAGAAATATATGTGAAATTAAATTAAACAATAAGGTATGTTGATGCTAATCGTATGCTAATGTTAATGCCTAATATATTCAATATGCTGTAAACTATTGTCTATTAACAGTTTCACTCAATTCATTCAAATTAAACTCGTAATTATGACACACCCCTCACTATTGTCATTGGTTGCACTAATTTCACTGTTTGTCTGCATAACCTGGATCAATTATTCATGACTTTACCCTGAAGAAGGCACAGTGATGCCGAAACGTTGGTGTTTTACCCAATAAATGACTGGGAGTTTATATATATAGAGTGTGCAACTCTCTTTGTTTTTATAGCTTACAGTGTGTTCACCGTTAGTCAGCACCTCTACAATAAGTCATTTTCTCTGAGTGTGCTCCAGCTCATGCTTTTTATATGACCTGAACATAACAAATAAAAAAATAAACATGTAAAGATATTAAAGTATTTTCTTCATATAGTACTAACTTTACTGTCCCATCTACAACATAATAGTTAAATACATGTAATTTTGTCCTTGAAACATTTGATTGAAATACTGTAGAATTCCATTAATTCTTATGGAGGACTGCTTCTTCTGGGGAGTACCATATATAGAGACCGGTGGATTTAAAGTCTCTCATTGGCTGTTACATAGCATCAGCGATCCAGGGTTTATACACATCAACGGTACAGTCTCTACTAATAATAATAATAATATAGACTTATTTCAATGAACATGTGGGTGTTGCATAACTTTGTTTAAGTAATAAATGAAATAAGTATGTCATTGTTGTGTTATTTCTTCACTCAGGTTCCATTGATCTAATATCAGCTTTTGATTGACTATCTGATAACATTCAGTATCAAAAATATCAGAAATACTTTTTCACAGGACTGTTTGAATCCAGACTATTAAAATACACTAATCAGGAATTAACTGTACACTTTTCTACACAGTTATATAGCACATCCCATAAAATATAATGACTTGTGGTTATTCCTTTATGTCTGATTCATAACTAGTTGTTGTTGTGTGGAAGACTCACCTGACATAAAGAGGACAATGAGAAAAAACATGTTCTCAGGACAAGCCATGTGAGAACTCACACACTACTGATCACCTGAAACAGTACAAACATACACTTACTGGTAGAGTAGCTTAACTCACACAACACATTGCATTGAACCATCTCCATATCAAATACACTATGTCCTTCAGTTGTGAAGATAATACATGAACAAACAGCAGTACTTTAGAACATATTGAATCTCATTACTCATAATTTATTTCCTTTAATTTATTTTGAACATTCAAATTAAGATAAAATATATTGAAGAAGTCCATACTTGCCTTAGACGGTAACGTAAACTGTCTACAGGAGAAACTGTCACACACATAGTGAGGTCTGACAAACTAAAGTGCTGATATTTATGTGGCACATCTCACATCTCATCAGTGACGTACTTCCTAATAAGTGTGTGAGAAATTATGTTCAAACCATACTTCAGTATTTAATGTCCCTTTCTCGGGGTAGGACAGGTCAGCAGGATTTTGAAACGGGCCCCCAAATCGCTAAGTCCGCCCCAGACACATTGTTAAATTAAACAAATGAAACTTTCGGCATTATAACATCTCCCTCTCCTCTATCTCCCAGCCTGAATGGGAATGTGTGTGGGATTTTTGGGGTTTGAAAAAGTTTGAAAAACAGTTTGAAAAAAGTTTGAAAAAAAACATATGGTTGTCACATTATGTTTCAACAGAAAAACAGACTTTGTATGAAACAGAGTAACTGTAATTGTATCTGACTGATTCTCACACACCACTCAACTTCTCCTACACCAACTTCCTCTTTGAAGTCTATTTGCCAAGAGGAGCCTGGTGGGCTGGATGCCACAGAGACACTCTTCTCACGTCTCTTTGATACGGAATTTACTTTTTCATAGCAGTTTACGAGAACTTATGCAGCAGGTTAGGAGAATTAATGCATCATGTTAGGAGACTGAGGTTAAGGTTAGGTAAAAGGGTTAGGGAAAATGCTCTCCTAACCTGGGTTGGACAACCGCATTTGGGATCCGGAGCTTACTCTCCTGCTATTGAACACATTTTGACACGAGGCTGATAGATAAGGTTTCTGTTTTAAAGCAAATTTCCTGCAATTCTACACATTTTGCTATCATATGCTATCAGGGGCCGTTCTGTAATCTGGCCCTGCTCCTAACCTACTACCAAAATAATTTCTTATCCTCTGTGGGATCGGTCCCCCCCCCCCCCCACGGGACGGTTGAGCTAACGTGCGCTAATGTGATTAGCATGAGGTTGTAAGTAACAAGAACATTTCCTAGGATGTAGACATGTCTTATATGGGCAGAAAGCTTAAATTCTTGTTAATCTACAGTAGTTCCTCCTTTCAAAGTTGAGTCATACTGCGGCACACCTTGCGGCCTGCTGCAGCAGTCTGTGGTACGTTATCTATTTGTCAGCCATTTTTTTCTGTTAATCAAATCAAATCAAATATATTTACATAGCCCTTCGTACATCAGCTGATATCTCAAAGTGCTGTACAGAAACCCAGCCTAAAACCCCAAACAGCAAGCAGTGTAGGTGTAGAAGCACGGTGGCTAGGAAAACTCCCTAGAAAGGCTAAAACCTAGAAAGAAACATAGAGAGGAACCAGGCTATGAGGGGTGGCCAGTCCTCTTCTGGTTGTGCCGGGTGGAGATTTCAACAGAACATGGCCAAGATGTTCAAATGTTCATAAATGACCAGCATGGTCAAATAATAATAATCACAGTAGTTGTCGAGGGTGCAGCAAGTCAGCACCTCAGGAGTAAATGTCAGTTAGCTTTTCATAGCCGATCATTAAGAGTATCTCTACCGCTCCTGCGGTCTCTAGGTAGTTGAAAACAGCAGGTCTGGGACAGGTAGCACGTCCGGTGAACAGGTCAGGGTTCCATAGCCGCAGGCAGAACAGTTGAAACTGGAGCAGCAGCACGGCCAGGTGGACTGGGGACAGCAAGGAGTCATCATGCCAGGTCATCCTGAGGCATGGTCCTAGGGCTCAGGTCCTCCGAGAGAGAGAGAAAGAAAGAGAGAAAGAGAGAATTAGAGAGAGCATACTTAAATTCACACAGGACACCGGATAAGACAGGAGAAGTACTCCAGATATAACAAACTGACCCTAGCCCCCCGACACAAACTACTGCAGCATAAATACCGGAGGCTGAGACAGGAGGGGTCAGGAGACACTGTGGCCCCATCCGATGATACCCCCGGACAGGGCCAAACAGGAAGGATATAACCCCACCCACTTTGCCAAAGCACAGCCCCCACACCACTAGAGGGATATGTTCAACCACCAACTTACCATCCTGAGACAATGCAGAGTATAGCCCACAAAGATCTCCGCCATGGCACACCCAATGGGGGGCGCCAACCCAGACAGGAAGATCACGTCAGTGACTCAACCCACTCAAGTGACGCATCCCTCCTAGGGACGGCATGAAAGAGCACCAGTAAGCCAGTGAGTCAGCCCCTGTAATAGGGTTAGAGGCAGAGAATCCCAGTGGAGAGAGGGGAACCGGCCAGGCAGAGATAGCAAAGGCTGTTTGTTGCTCCAGAGCCTTTCCGTTCACCTTCACACTCCTGGGCCAGACTACACTCAATCATATGACCCACTGAAGAGATAAGTCTTCAGTAAAGACTTAAAGGTTGAGACCGAGTCTGCGTCTCTCACATGGGTAGGCAGACCATTCCATAAAAATTAAGATCTATAGGAGAAAGCCCTGCCTCCAGCTGTTTGCTTAGAAATTCTAGGGACAATTAGGAGGCCTGCGTCTTGTGACCGTAGCGTACGTGTAGGTATGTACGGCAGGACCAACTCGGAAACATAGGTAGGAGCAAGCCCATGTAACGCTTTGTAGGTTAACAGTAAAACCTTGAAATCAGCCCTTGCCTTAACCTTTTCTCAATCTAGGGGGTGCTGTTTCCACTTTGGAAAATATCGTCTCCAAATTAAACTGCCTCATACTCAATTCTTGCTCAATTCTTGCTCGTAAAACCGTTTGAATTATGTCTGTGGGTGAACCAGAACTCTTTCTGCAGCGAAATCCATGACAGGAACTGCGAAGGTCTGAAAACGAGGCTCTGTTCTCAGATCAGTTTAAAGCTCTGTATGTATCCTATGGGTCGACATGAACTGCACCCGCCTTCCCCTGGATGTCAGTAACCAATGAGAAGTGGAATGGAGTTTCTACGTAGTTCTCAGAGCTTATAAAAGGCCAAGGAACGAAGTGAGCTCTCTTTTCGTCGTTCGTCATTGCGCAAAGCAAGACCTCAGGATGGCATTTTGAAACGCTCAGTTATCGGCCTTAGCTATATCCGTCTGTAATTTAATTCGATATAGGTGTTAGAAACATCATAACGAAGTTATTTTAAACCGAGTTATATCAGTTTATGCGAGTATATTGCTATTTTCGGAATTTCCTTAGTATTGCGTTTTGGGGATTTGGGCATGTTGTGGCCACATAGCTATTGTTAGCTGCTAATTCCGAAGTTGAAGACGACGTTTTACAACCAAGCAACGATTCTTTTGGACAAAGGACACCTTGCCCAAGATTCTGATGGAAGCTCGTCCAAAAGTAAGAGCTATTTATGATGTTATTCCGTATTTATGTGGAAAAATGTAAACGGATTTGTCCGCCATTATTGCGGCACTAGTTTGGCTGTAACGCACACTGTATGTCTAGTAACGTTAATTTGAAAAATCTAACTCAGCGGTTGCATTAATAACTAATGCATCTTTCATTTGCTGTCCAACCTGTATTTTTTAGTCAATCTAATCGATAAATAATCGTAAACTTAGGTGCCTTTCCAAGATGGCGCCGGCCAGAATGCATGACCTGTTGCCACTGATCACATTGTATAACCACAATTTGTGCTGCTAAATATGCACATTTTCGAACAAAACCTATATGCATTGTGTAATATGATGTTACAGGACTGTCATCTGACGAAGTATATCAAGGTTAGTCAAAAATTATATATCTTTTGCTGTATTGTTACGATCGCTAACCTGTGCTGCTGGTAAATTGCTTGTGTTTCTGGCTATTGTGCTAAGCTAATATAATGCTATATTGTGTTTTCGCTGTAAAACACTTAAAAAATCTGACATATTGGCTGGATTCACAAGATGTTGGGCTTTCATTTGCTGTACGCTGTGTATTTTTCAGAAATGTTTTAAGATGAGTAATTAGGTATTTGACGTTGGTCTCTGTAATTATTCTGGCAGCTTCGGCACTATTTCAGATTGCAGCTGCAATGTAGAACTGTGATTTATACCTGAAATATGCACATTTTTCTAAAAAAACATATGCTATACAATAAATATGTTATCAGACTGTCATCTTATGAAGTTGTTTCTTGGTTAGTGGCTATTTATATCTTTATTTGGTCGAATTAGTGATGGCTACTGATGGAGTAAAAAACTGGTGGAGTAAAAAAAGTGGTGTCTTTTGCTAACGTGGTTAGCTAATAGATTTACATATTGTGTCTTCCCTGTAAAACATTTTAAAAATCAGAAATGATGGCTGGATTCACAAGATGTGTATCTTTCATCTGGTGTCTTGGACTTGTGATTTAATGATATTTAGATGCTAGTATTTACTTGTGACGCTATGCTAGGCTATGCTAGTCAGCTTTTTTACTGTGGGGGGTGCTCCCGGATCCGGGTTTGGGAGGAATTAGAGGTTAACAGGAAGCCAGTGTAGGGAGGTTAGCACTGGAATAATATGATCAAATTTTTTGGTTCTAGTCAGGATTCTAGCAGCCGTATTTAGCATTAACTGAAGTTTATTTAGTGCTTTATCCGGGTAGCTGGAAAGTAGAGCATTGCAGTAGTCTAACCTAGAAGTAACAAAAGCATGGATCAATTTTTCTGCATCATTTTTGGACAGAAATGTTCTGATTTTTGCAATGTTACGTAGATGGAAAAAAGCTGTCCTTGAAACAGTCTTGATATGTTCGTCAAAAGAGAGATCAGGGTCCAGAGTAACACCGAGGTCCTTCACAGTTTTATTTGAGATGACTTTACAACCATCAAGATTAATTGTCAGATTCAACAGAAGATCTCTTTGTTTCTTGGGACCTAGAACAAGCATCTCTGTTTTGTCCGAGTTTAAAAGTAGAAAGTTTTCAGCCATCCACTTCCTTATGTCTGAAACACAGGCTTCCAGCGAGGGCAATTTTGGGGCTTCACCATGTTTCATTGAAATGTACAGCTGTGTGTCATCTGCATAGCAGTGAAAGTTAACATTATGTTTTCGAATGACATCCCCAAGAGGTAAAATATATAGTGAAAACAATAGTGGTCCTAAAACGGAACCTTGAGGAACACCGAAATGTACAGTTGATTTGTCAGAGGACAAACCATTCACAGAGACAAACTGATATCTAATAATGTTAATGCAAGTTATTACTAGTTTGACCACCAGAGGGCATCTTTGAGAAACATTTGATAGTCTTCCGTTATCAGAGAATTAAAAACTTTTTTTGTAATAACAGTGTAAATTGGATTGATTATAAGAAATGTGGCTTAATTAAATTGATTATTATTATGGTGTTGCTATTCCGAGAAAACGAAAAACGAAACCCTCAGGGTTTCCGTTAGGATGTAATGTAAAATATGGCGCTGTACAACGTGACGGTCAGGTGTAGGCTACAGCATGAGGATTGGAGGATTCTACATTGTTTTCTTTCATTAGACAACTTTGTTCCAATATTTCTGTAAATCAGTGATATTTATTCCCATAGTAATTCATTATGGATCCATAACTAAATCAATATCTGCATTTTGAAAGAGTATTTTTATCATTAATTTATTAACGAAAGCATAAAAATGCTGATGAAGAAATACAGTACTGTACAGTATATGCTTTTACATTTGGATAATAAAACATTTAAAGAATTTTGAAGATATAAGCCACCTGTATTTGTTTATTAGGCTACTGTGCAGTCTACAATACATACTGTAGTAAACATGGGAAAGTGCCTAATTCCTTACATAAGGTAGCGCAGGCCATGTCTATACTACAGAATGCGGAGCACACGGGAGACTGGGGTTCAAATCCCTGACGGGGAGGAAGGAGTCGACTGTCTTGTACATAAGAATTTGTTCTTAACTGGTTCCATATGTGTTATTTTATAGTTGTGATGTCTTCACTATTATTCTACAATGTAGAAAATAGTAAAAATAAAGAAAAATCTTGGAATGTGTAGGTGTGTCCAAACCTTTGACTGGTACTTGCTTAATTATTTTGATTCATATCATGTTTTTTCTGTTCCAAGAAAAACAAAAAACCCTCTGGGTTCACTTTAGGATGGAACGGAAAATATGGCGCTGTACAACGTAATGGTCGGCAGTACAGTACTGGGCTATTTAGCTAAAGAATTCCGGTAGGGCACGTGGGAGACCGGGTTCAATTCCCCTACGGGGAGGAAGGAGTAGGCTGTCCTTGTAAATAAGAATTTGTTCTTAATTAACTGACTTGCCTAGTTAAATAAAGGATACACTAAGAGCATAACGTTTCTGCACACCCATTTTCTAATTCTTGTCTAACCAATACCCAAACGGAGATTAGGTGGAGAAAAAAAATCTCATTAATTTATCAAGACCAGTCCCCACGCTTGTCTCAGAGCTGCGCGAAACGGTGATAAAATAGTTGTAGGCTTTTGTTTCTAACTTCAATATGCTCTTGAAATAAATAAGACCTTCACAATTTTTAACAGAACATTACTCAACACTAGTGAGACTCATTTCGCATATGGTAGGTGTACAGTATACGGCCAAACCCAGATGACGCTGGGCCACTTGTGCACCGCCATATGGCACTCCCAATCACGGTCGGATGTGATACAGCCTGAATTCGAACCAGGGACTGTAGTAAAGCGTCTTGCAACGAGATGCAGTGCTTTAGACCGCTGCGCTACTCAGGAGCAACTCGGGAGCCAATATATATATATATTTTTTTCAGAACCTTAACCGTGTGTAGGTAGATACGTGTGTAGGTAGATGTGGAAAGATAGATACAAATGATTTGTTGCAAGTTGGGGAGGGGGGGTTCACACCTAGCTCAAGTTGGGGAGGGGGGGTTCACACCTAGCTCAAGTTGGGGAGGGGGAGGGGGGTTTCACACCTAGCTCGGCTATTAGACATTTATTTAGTAAAGGTTGAATAGTCTATTGTTCGGCTAATAGCACATCCTGCTATGCTTGTGAAAAACGAATAAATAATACTTTTCCCCCTTTAAACATGTTAACGATTCCAAATGATAACGTGTTTTTAGCCACAATCGGCCCCAACCCCAATTAATACATTTGGGCACAGGCGATAGCATGCTGGACTTCAGGCTAGAATGTTGAGGGTTTGAAACCCGCTCCCTGCTTGTTTCATTACATTATTATGCCGGTACCAGAGCAAATAGCCTGGATTGTTACTCCAATCTCGTTCCACGCGCTAATCCGCGCTTCATTCTCCGCCTGAGTGGCTCGCTTGTGGGCGTGCTGGCAGGATGTACTGTTTTTTATTCTGTATATATGAATTACAAATCAGCCTTTACTTAAATCATGTTTCCAGTCTATTGCATAGTTACAATGTGTAATCATTGATCATTGATGTCCCAGGAGCAAGAGTGGTAAACACTGTTGAAGTGTATAATTGTAATACATACATGCAGACACAGCATCATTCAAAGAATGGAGTTTGATACACCTGGTATTGGATATGACTGGAAAAAAACTTGCTAAATAGCGATTTTCGTAAATTAACTTTATGACAAAAAAATACACACAATCCTTTGTCTCTACATTAACTAACACATTCCTCTCAATTGTATGTTTTTGCTTGACTCGTTATGATGTTATAATTACTTAAATTTGCTTTTTTGTCAGCTATCTTTGCTGAAGAAAGTCATCAGGGATGTGTGGCTCACATCAAATTCGTCATTGGAACCACTCGATATGATTGGTCATATAAAAAACTTGGGATCCAAATGCATAATGAGTGCTCTAACTCCCCCTTGTAGTGGTATGGAGCAATGAGGCCGTGATGCTGTGTACCTCTAAAAGTTGTGAGCTTACACCGCGAGACTTAAAGGAGGAACCACTTTAACGGCACTGTCTAATTTACAGTAGCTTTTACAGTGAAAACATACCATGTTATTGTTTGAGTAGAGTGCACAGTTATGTACTTGAAAATGTATATATTGACCAATTAGGCATATTTGGGCAGACTTGATACAACATTTTGAACAGAAATGCAATGGTTCATAGGATCAGTCTAAAACTCTGCCATCTAGTGGCCAAAATCTAAATTGCGACTAAACTGGAATAATACATTGTGGCCTTTCTCTTGTATTTCAAAGATAACCAGAAAATAATAACACTCAACATAAAAACCGACACGATACATTTTAAATAGATATAAACTGAAAATATATGATATTGTTATTCTAGTAACTGCACAAAAGCTTAAGAGAAACAGTGACTAGTAGATGTTAACACCATTCTGCCATCATGTAGACTTCCTTCACCAACTTCCTGTCTTGTATCAGACCACTGTCTCTCCAACTAAGAGAGGGACAGGTGTAAAGCTCTAATCTCAGCAGGTTACACAACACATACTGAGGGGCTGTCAATGAAAATGTAAATTCATCTGACAGAAGAGTTACATTGTTGACTGGCCTTTTGCCAACAAATGAAGTAAAATCTAAATGCTTCACAGTCAAAGTAAACACTGTCAAAGTCCAACAGCTATTCTGTTATCATTCTATGTTCTTACAGGACGTGGTCATCTCCCCCTAAACTTCCTCTAAAATGATGTTAACCTCATGGATGGATAGTTTCAGCATTAATTCAGTACTTCCTTAAATGCACTTTGTGGATGGGTTTTTAAAGTTGAGCCGTATTGCCATCTGTCTCAGGGCATTGCTTGTCCGTTTAAGTCCATGATTGAACCTAGGTTTTCTCCTCCTGGAAGACATTTAGAAAGGCCTTCTGAATGCACTGAGAAGGTTTTCATATGCAAGAGCACAAACACAACATAAATACATAGTTTTGCATTGGTGCCAGGAAGAGTTTTTACCATCCAATGACAGTGATCAGGCTGATAATTAAAAATAGTCCCAGAGTTCCTACTGCAACCCCAAAAAACATTGGGTTAACAGGCTCTTCCTGCCCTGAAAATACAGAACATTTTATGGTAATTTCTCACATAAAGATCTCTAAAGTATATCTAACCTAAGATTATGCCACCTGTTTTACTTTCAATAGCAAGCAGCACTTCCTGTGACTTCTCAAGTCCTTGGTCGTGTATTGATTCACGCTAGTAGTGCACTTGATTGCCAACAGTCACATTCAGGGTGTAACTCTGTCCAGATGCTACCTGTATTGGTTTACCCCCACTGATCAGGTGAAGGATGTCACAGGAGGGTTGGCTGTACTGCTGCAGGTCAGATTAACACAGCTGCCCACTGATACTGGATCAGCTGGACTGATGGAGGCAGAGGTGTCCTTAGGAGAGACTGAGGGAGAGGGGTTCATTTAGAATGTATCTGGATATGGTATATTGAATAGTCTCATCAAAACCACTCTATTACAATCATCAGTGAAAACATTATAGAATTATCTATTCTACATGAACCGGTGACTAAATCTTACATGAAACGTTAAGCATCATGTTATATTCAGCTGTGTTGTTGCTTGTCCCTACTGGGTAGACTGCAGTACAAGTGATGTTCTTCTCATGATGAAGGTATGACGGAGTGAAGGTCACCGTGGAGAAAACTGATTTGGTTTGGTCTGGATTCTCCTGCAGTTGGTTCTCAGGTGTGAACTGTGTTGGGAGAGTCCATGTCAGCTCAGGGGGGTGTTCAGGACAGGGGGCGAAAGCAGAGCAGTTCAAACTGACAGGGGTCCCTTCCTTTACCTCACCTGAGACAGTAATGATGGGACTGGAAGGCAAATCTGTAATACATTGTAGATAAATATATTTTACACTGACAGACACACTGCCTACTTGGCCTTATTCTATTCATATCATTTTAGAAAAATGTATAACATTTATATAGTCTGTCTCTTCTTACCATTGACAACTACAGTATATAAACAGACTTTTTGCTTTGAATGGTTGACTCAATTCTGAAGGGCGATTTATCGTAACTGGTGGCAGCATTGAAGAGGACTGTGGTGCAGTTCTTCTGGGACATGTTTCCAGTTATCTTCCCTTGATATCTGTTGACCATCTTACTGCTGTTAATTATCACATTGTCCGGACGCCCACCAAAGACTGGTAATTCTTTAATCCACACTCCAGAGGTAAGTATTGTGCTGTTCAATTTAAAGCAAGGAATATCAAATGCACATGGGATTTGCACACAGGAGCCAGTTAGTACATCCAGTCTATCTGGCATTGTGGTGATTAAACCTCGTTGGCCAAACAGGCCAAAACACCTGCAACATGAAAGACAACGTCAGGGAGGATATGTGATCTTTCCAGTACAGTCACTCTCTCCTTCTGCAGCAAAATATATTAACACATTTCAATGTACAGGTGATTCCTGATGTCACGACTCCATTCCCTAAACTGGATCATGCACATATCTGGAGCACAGAATGTTTGAATCCAGACTATTAAACTCTACTAATCAGGAGTCAACTGTACACTTTTCTATACATTGAGACAGACGGGAATATAGCTCACACCATGAAATATAATGACTTGTGGTTATTCCTCTGTCTGATTCATAACTAGTTGTTGTGTGGAAGACTCACCTGACATAAAGAGGACAATGAGAAAAAACATGTTCTCAGGACAAGCCATGTGAGAACTCACACACTACTGATCACCTGAAACAGTACAAACATACACTTACTGGTAGAGTAGCTTAACTCACACAACACATTGCATTGAACCATCTCCATATCAATACATTATGTCCTTCAGTTGTGAAGATAATACATGAACAAACAGCAGTACTTTAGAACATATTGAATCTCATCACTCAGAATTAATTTCCTTTAATGTATTTTGAACATTCAAATTTACAGAAAATATATTGAAGTCGATACTTGCCTTAGATAACGTAAACTGTCTACAGTCGAGACTGTCACACCCATAGTGTGGTCTGACAAACTAATGTAGTGAAATTCATGTGACTCATCTCACATCTCATCAGTGACGTACTTCCTAATAACTGTATGATAAATTATTTTTAAAGAATACTACAGTATTTATTTAACAGGATGTTGAATAGTCTATGTGCTGGGTGTCAACATCAGTTGTGAAAACATGGTATGCTAATTTAAGTGTTTAGAACATTGTCATTTTCTAATGAACCTTCTACTCCAGAACAATTAGTTTCAGTCACTTGAAACATTGCAGAGGTGGCCTTAGTCATGTTTCACCAGTTTCAAATGAAATGGAGCCCAGCTGCCCACTGACTGATTCTTAACACATTGTGTGGGTCAGCCACTGACTCAACAGCTTTTTGTGGCCTATACATTTCATTACTGCCCGAAATGGACACGTATACACAAAATATTTTCATTGTGGGATAATAATATTCATTGCAGTTAATGTAGGTGTGGGGGGTAAATAACCCTTTTATGGGGAAGGGGACCCCTTAACAGCATTTTGTTACAGGCCCCCAAATAATCAAGTCCACCCTTGGTACAACAACGGAAACTTTAAGCAATATAACAATCTCCCTCTCCTCTATCTCCCAGGATTTAAAAAAAATGTAGCTAAATCATGAACCAAAATCCATCCAACTTGCTTCCATCCAACTTGCTTAGTTAAATTTGAGTTCAGTAAAATATACCCGGTTCTCACATTATCTTTCAACACGAAAATGTTATGCTGGTGAATGAGGACCCAAAAGCGACTTAACAGAAACAGAGTCTTTATTCCAGTCTTAAACAAAAACGAAAACTCCTGGATATTATCTTAGGAAAAATACTAAACAGGAAAACTGAAATCCTCTCGTCAGTAGAGAGGCACGACTGGAGACGCGACCACAGACTGCAGGTCGCTTCGGGAAGGCACAGGCCATAGCTGACATAGACACCTGCTCACACGCAGCATCTGAAGAAGGCAAAAACACGACAGGGCGGAACAAGGACACGGAACAGCAAACATCAAACAAGGATCCGACAAGGACAGAAGCGGAAAACAGAGGGAGAAATAGGGACTCTAATCAGAGGGCAAAATAGGGGACAGGTGTGAAAGAGTAAATGAGGTAGTTAGGAGAATGAGGAACAGCTGGGAGCAGGAACGGAACGATAGAGAGAGAGAGCGAGAGAGCGAGAGAGGGAGGGGGAGAGAGAGGGATAGAAAGAGGGAAAGAACCTAATAAGACCAGCAGAGGGAAACGAATAGAAGGGAAGCACAGGGACAAGACATGATAATCAATGACAAAACATGACAGTACCCCCCCACTCACCGAGCGCCTCCTGGCGCACTCGAGGAGGAACCCTGGCGGCAACGGAGGAAATCATCAATCAACGAACGGTCCAGCACGTCCCGAGATGGAACCCAACTCCTCTCCTCAGGACCGTAACCCTCCCAATCCACTAAGTACTGGTGACCACGTCCCCGAGAACGCATGTCCATGATCCTCCGTACCTTGTAAATAGGTGCGCCCTCGACAAGGACGGGGGGGGGGGGAGGGAAGACGAACGGGGGCGCGAAGAAAAGGCTTGACACAGGAGACATGGAAGACAGGGTGGACGCGACGAAGATGTCGCGGAAGAAGCAGTCGCACAGCGACAGGATTGACGACCTGAGAGACACGGAACGGACCAATGAACCGCGGAGTCAACTTGCGAGAAGCTGTCGTAAGGGGAAGGTTACGAGTGGAAAGCCACACTCTCTGACCGCGACAATACCTAGGACTCTTAATCCTACGTTTATTGGCGGCTCTCACAGTCTGCGCCCTGTAACGGCAAAGTGCAGACCTGACCCTCCTCCAGGTGCGCTCACAACGTTGGACAAAAACCTGAGCGGAGGGAACGCTGGACTCGGCGAGCTGGGACGAGAACAGAGGAGGCTGGTACCCAAGACTACTCTGAAACGGAGATAGCCCGGTAGCAGACGAAGGAAGCGAGTTGTGAGCGTATTCTGCCCAGGGGAGCTGTTCTGCCCAAGACGCAGGGTTACGAAAAGAAAGGCTGCGTAATATGCGACCAATCGTCTGATTGGCCCTTTCTGCTTGACCGTTAGACTGGGGATGAAACCCGGAAGAGAGACTGACGGAAGCACCAATCAAACGACAGAACTCCCTCCAAAACTGTGACGTGAATTGCGGGCCTCTGTCTGAAACGGCGTCTAACGGGAGGCCATGAATTCTGAACACATTCTCAATGATGATTTGTGCCGTCTCCTTAGCGGAAGGAAGCTTAGCGAGGGGAATGAAATGTGCCGCCTTAGAGAACCTATCGACAACCGTAAGAATCACAGTCTTCCCCGCAGACGAAGGCAGACCGGTAATAAAGTCTAAGGCGATGTGAGACCATGGTCGAGAAGGAATGGGAAGCGGTCTGAGACGACCGGCAGGAGGAGAGTTACCTGACTTAGTCTGCGCGCAGTCCGAACAAGCAGCCACGAAACGGCGCGTGTCACGCTCCTGAGTAGGCCACCAAAACCGCTGGCGAATAGAAGCAAGCGTACCCCGAACGCCGGGGTGGCCAGCTAACTTGGCAGAGTGAGCCCACTGAAGAACAGCCAGACGAGTAGAGACAGGAACGAACAGAAGGTTACTAGGACAAGCGCGCGGCGACGCAGTGTGAGTGAGTGCTTGCTTTACCTGTCTCTCAATTCCCCAGACAGTCAACCCGACAACACGCCCCTCAGGGAGAATCCCCTCGGGGTCGGTAGAAGCCACAGAAGAACCAAAGAGACGGGATAAGGCATCAGGCTTGGTGTTCTTATTTCCCGGGCGATAAGAAATCACGAACTCGAAACGAGCGAAAAACAACGCCCAACGAGCTTGACGTGCATTAAGTCGTTTGGCAGAACGGATGTACTCAAGGTTCTTATGGTCAGTCCAAACGACAAAAGGGACGGTCGCCCCCTCCAACCACTGTCGCCATTCGCCTAGGGCTAAGCGGATGGCGAGCAGTTCGCGGTTACCCACATCATAGTTGCGTTCCGATGGCGACAGGCGATGAGAAAAATAAGCGCAAGGATGGACCTTATCGTCAGAATGGAAGCGCTGGGACAGAATGGCTCCCACGCCCACCTCTGAAGCGTCAACCTCGACAATAAATTGTTTAGTGACGTCAGGAGTAACAAGGATAGGAGCGGATGTAAAACGCTTCTTGAGGAGATCAAAAGCTCCCTGGGCGGAACCGGACCACTTAAAGCACGTCTTGACAGAAGTCAGAGCTGTGAGAGGAGCAGCCACTTGACCGAAATTACGAATGAAACGCCGATAGAAATTAGCGAAACCGAGAAAGCGCTGCAACTCGACACGTGACTTAGGAACGGGCCAATCGCTGACAGCCTGGACCTTAGCGGGATCCATCTGAATGCCTTCAGCGGAAATAACAGAACCGAGAAATGTGACAGAGGAGACATGAAAGGCGCACTTCTCAGCCTTCACGTAGAGACAATTCTCTAAAAGGCGCTGGAGTACACGTCGAACGTGCTGAACATGAATCTCGAGTGACGGTGAAAAAAAATCAGGATATCGTCAAGGTAAACGAAAACAAAGATGTTCAGCATGTCTCTCAGTACATCATTAACTAATGCCTGAAAGACAGCTGGAGCATTAGCGAGACCGAACGGCAGAACCCGGTATTCAAAATGCCCTAACGGAGTGTTAAACGCCGTTTTCCACTCGTCCCCCTCTCTGATGCGCACGAGATGGTAAGCGTTACGAAGATCCAACTTAGTAAAGAACCTGGCTCCCTGCAGAATCTCGAAGGCTGACGACATAAGGGGAAGCGGATAACGATTCTTAACCGTTATGTCATTCAGCCCTCGATAATCCACGCAGGGGCGCAGAGTACCGTCCTTCTTCTTAACAAAAAAAACCCCGCTCCGGCGGGAGAGGAAGAAGGCACCACGGTACCGGCGTCGAGAGAAACAGACAGATAATCCTCGAGAGCCTTACGTTCGGGAGCCGACAGAGAGTATAGTCTACCCCGAGGGGGGGTGGTTCCCGGAAGGAGATCAATACAACAATCATACGACCGGTGAGGAGGAAGGGAGTTGGCTCTGGACCGACTGAAGACCGTGCGTAGATCATGATATTCCTCCGGCACTCCTGTCAAATCACCAGGTTCCTCCTGAGAAGAGGGGACAGAAGAAACAGGAGGGATAGCAGACATTAAACACTTCACATGACAAGAAACGTTCCAGGATAGGATAGAATTACTAGACCAATTAATAGAAGGATTATGACATACTAGCCAGGGATGACCCAAAACAACAGGTGTAAAAGGTGAACGAAAAATCAAAAAGGAAATGGTCTCACTGTGGTTACCAGATACTGTGAGGGTTAAAGGTAGTGTCTCACATCTGATACTGGGGAGAAGACTACCATCTAAGGCGAACATGGGCGTGGGCTTCCCTAACTGTCTGAGAGGAATGTCATGCTTCCGAGCCCATGCTTCGTCCATAAAACAACCCTCAGCCCCAGAGTCTATCAAGGCACTGCAGGAAGCAGCCGAACCAGACCAGCGTAGATGGACCAACAAGGTAGTACAGGATCTTGATGGAGAGACCTGAGTAGTAGCGCTCACCAGTAGCCCTCCGCTTACTGATGAGCTCTGGCTTTTACTGGACATGAAATAACAAAATGTCCAGCAGAACCGCAATAGAGGCAAAGGCGGTTGGTGATTCTCCGTTCCCTCTCCTTAGTCGAGATGCGAATACCTCCCAGCTGCATGGGCTCAGTCACTGAGCCGGTGGGAGGAGATGGTTGAGATGCGGAGAGGGGGAACACCGTTAACGCGAGCTCTCCTCCACGAGCCCGGTGACGAAGATCTACCCGTCGTTCTATGCGGATGGCGAGTGCAATCAAAGAGTCCACGCTGGAAGGAACCTCCCGGGAGAGAATCTCATCTTTAACCTCAGCGTGGAGTCCCTCCAGAAAACGAGCGAGCAACGCCGGCTCGTTCCAGTCACTGGAGGCAGCAAGAGTGCGAAACTCTATAGAGTAATCCGTTATGGATCGATCACCTTGACATAGGGAAGCCAGGGCCCTGGAAGCCTCCTTCCCAAAAACTGAACGATCAAAAACCCGTATCATCTCCTCTTTAAAGTTCTGATAATCGTTAGTACACTCAGCCCTTGCCTCCCAGATAGCTGTGCCCCACTCCCGAGCCCGACCAGTAAGGAGTGATATGACGTAGGCGATCCGAGCTCTCTCTCGAGTATGTGTTGGGCTGGAGAGAGAACACAATATCACACTGGGTGAGAAAGGAGCGGCACTCAGTGGGTTGCCCAGAGTAACATGGTGGGTTATTAACCCTAGGTTCCGGAGACTCGGAAGACCAGGAAGTAGCAGGTGGCACGAGACGAAGACTCTGAAACTGTCCTGAGAGGTTGGAGACCTGAGCGGCCAGGGTCTCAACGGCATGACGAGCAGCAGACAATTCCTGCTCGTGTCTGCCGAGCATTGCTCCCTGGATCTCGATGGCAGTGTTGCGAGAATCCGTAGTCGCTGGGTCCATTACTGGTCGGATCCTTCTGTTATGCTGGTGAATGAGGACCCAAAAGCGACTTAACAGAAACAGAGTCTTTATTCCAGTCTTAAACAAAAACGAAAACTCCTGGATATTATCTTAGGAAAAATACTAAACAGGAAAACTGAAATCCTCTCGTCAGTAGAGAGGCACGACTGGAGACGCGACCACAGACTGCAGGTCGCTTCGGGAAGGCACAGGCCGTAGCTGACATAGACACCTGCTCACACGCAGCATCTGAAGAAGGCAAAAACACGACAGGGCGGAACAAGGACACGGAACAGCAAACATCAAACAAGGATCCGACAAGGACAGAAGCGGAAAACAGAGGGAGAAATAGGGACTCTAATCAGAGGGCAAAATAGGGAACAGGTGTGAAAGAGTAAATGAGGTAGTTAGGAGAATGAGGAACAGCTGGGAGCAGGAACGGAACGATAGAGAGAGAGAGCGAGAGAGGGAGAGAGGGAGGGGGAGAGAGAGGGATAGAAAGAGGGAAAGAACCTAATAAGACCAGCAGAGGGAAACGAATAGAAGGGAAGCACAGGGACAAGACATGATAATCAATGACAAAACATGACAGAAAAACAGACTTTGTCAGAAACAGAGTGACTGTAATTGTAATTTATGGATTATTTATCCATTTATCCTGCACCCACTTCCTCTTTCATTACGTCACTTCTATCTGCCAAGAAGAGCATGGTGGGCTGGGAGCAACAGGAGGGAGCCATCGACCTGCAGGGCAAGGTGTACTTCTTCGACGGTCATGTCTAGACGGGACACAGCTTTTGTCAAATTGACGTTCTTAAAGTTGATTTTGTTTTATTTTAGCTAACCCTAACCCTTTTTTGTACCTTAATCTAATTATCCTAACCTGCTACGTTAATTCTCCCAACCTGCTGCACAAGTTCTCCTACATTTGCTAGGACAAGTTCATTTTGACAAAAAGCTGTATCCCTTCCATTCTAAACCCTGTTCGACCTGCACAAGGCCTTCTGGGAGAAGGAGACCCAGGAGCTGAGGACGTACTTTACCCAGCAGGTGGGTTTTTATTACAGTGCAATTAATGAACAACCTCAAACGCAGCCTCATGTGTGTCCCTTGAACAACACTCAAAATAAAAAACAGACACAAAATAGCTCCCAACAATACACACATGAAAAATAGACATGTAATGGGGATATTTAAGATGAGTTAAGTTCAGATTCAGTTTAGAATGATTCATATAATGTTCAGCATATTTATATACTTGACCTTTCTGTAACACGATTTCCAGTGTGCTGTTTGTAACACTTGGGTTGATGGTCACTAGACTCAATGCTGTATGTTACGGATTCAATTCATAACTGTTGATAGTGATTGACGACAGACTGGAGGTACAAGGACCGAGGACACGCTGATTGTTATTGTATTCTGTGAAATACTGATTCTGTAGTAGTTAACAAAGCCACTGCCTTTGGTTTTGACTTCCTACAAGCCTCTCAGGCTGGTGTTTACAGAACATTTGTTGGTCTGATTAGGATATAAAGGATCTGTCTCCAAGAGGCTGGTGTTTACAGAACATTTGTTGTTCTGATTAGGATATAAAGGGTCTGTCTCCAAGAGGATGGTGTTTACAGAACATTTGTTGGTCTGATTAGGAAATAAAGGCTCTGTCTCCAAGAGGATGGTGTTTACAGAACATTTGTTGGTCTGATTAGGATATAAAGGATCTGTCTCCAAGAGGCTGGTGTTTACAGAACATTTGTTGGTCTGATTAGGATATAAAGGGTCTGTCTCCAAGAGGCTGGTGTTTACAGAACATTTGTTGGTCTGATTAGGATATAAAGGGTCTGTCTCCAAGAGGATGGTGTTTACAGAACATTTGTTGGTCTGATTAGGATATAAAGGGTCTGTCTCCAAGAGGCTGGTGTTTACAGAACATGTGTTGGTCTGATTAGGATATAAAGGGTCTGTCTCCAAGAGGCCAGTTAGACATTTTCTCTGCTTCTATGCTGGATGTTGTCTCCCTGTTGCAACTTATATTAAACCTGATTGATTCATGATTGACTTTATCAACGACTTCTCTTCTCTTTTGTTCACAGACGCACAAATGTCACACCCCCAGGACATGCTAACCTCTCACCTTGGCAATGACAGAGGAAGTTAGCATTTGGGGGGGGGGGGGGGGGGGGGGGGGGGGGTGATATATGATATTTCTCACTCATAATGTTTCACAATTCATCCAGGACAGTAAAAGTTACTGCAAAATAACACAATACATTATTTACCATTCATTGGGCACAAAATAATGTGAAACACAAACAGAATAGTCACAAGCCTGATGTAGTCATTGCTATGAATATTGGACCAAATACTAAACCGTTTTGCACTTTAATACACATATAAGTGAATTTGTCCCAATAATTTTGGTCTCCTAAAATGGGGGGACAATGTACAAAAGGTGCTGTAATATCTAACCGGTTCACCCGATATGGATGAAAATATCCTGAAATGAAAGTTGATAGTCTGCACTTTAACCTCAAAGTCAATGTATAATTTTAAATCCAAGGTGATGGAGTACAGAGATGAAAAAGTTAAATAAATGACAGTGTCCCAATACTTTTGGAGCTGACTGTACACATGACATACGTAATACTTAATGCTTAACATCTAATCAAATCAAATCAAATGTTATTTTTTCACATGTGCTGAATACAACTGGTAGACATTACCGTGAAATGCTTACTTACAAGCCCTTAACCAACAATGCTGTTTCAAGAAAAATTTGAGTTAAAACAAATATCTACTAAATAAACTAAAGTAAACAACTAAAAGAGCAACAATAAAATAACAATAACGTGGCTATATACCTGTACCGAGTCAATGTGTGGGGGTAAAGGTTAGTCAAGGTAATTGAGGTAATATGTACATGTAGGTAGGGGTAAAATTACCATGCATAGATAATAAACAACAGAATAAAAAAGGGGGGTGGGGGGGTCAACGCAAATAGTCCGGGTAGCCATTTGATCAGCTGTTCAGCAATCTCATGGCGGTAGAAGCTGTTAAGAAGCCTTTTGGGGGCCTCCCGAGTGGTCTAAGGCACTGCATCGCAGTGCTCGCTGTGCTACTAGAGATCCTGGTTCAAGTCCAGGCTCTGTCGCAGCCGGCCGCGACTGGGAGACCTATTGGGCAGCGCACAATTGGCCCAGCGTCATCCGGGTTAGAGGAGGGTTTGGCCGGCAGGGATATCCTTGTCCCAATGCGCTCTAGCGACTCCTGTGGCAGGCTGGGTGCATGCACGCTGACACGGTCGCCAGGTGTACGGTGTTTTCCTTCGACACATCGGTGTGGCTGTCTTCCAGGTTAAGCCGGCATTGTGTCATGAAGCAGTGCGACATGGTTGGGTCGTGTTTCGAAGGACGCACGGCTCTCGACCTTCGCCTCTCCCGAGTCCGTACGAGAGTTGCAGCGATGAGACAAGACTACCCCCTGGTATAGAGGTCTTAATGGCTCGATACTTGGCCCCAGTGATGCACTGGGTTGTACGCACTACCCCCTGTAGAGCCTTGCGGTCGGAGGCCGAGCAGTTGCCATACCAGGCGGTGATGCAACCAGTCAGGATGCTCTCGATTGTGCAGCTGTAGAACTTTTGAGGATCTGAGGACCCATGCCAAATCTTTTCAGTCTCCTGAGGGGGTATAGGTGTTGTTGTGCCCCTTCACGACTGTCTTGGTGTGTTTGGACAATGATAGTTTGTCGGTGATGTGGACACCACGGAGCTTGAAGCTCTCAACCTGCTCCAATACAGCCCAATCGATGAGAATGGGTGCATGCTCGGTCCTCCATTTCCTGTAGTCCACGATCATCTCCTTTGCCTTGATCACTTTTGAATGAAAGGTTGTTGTCCTGGCACCACCCTGCCAGGTCTCTGAACACCTCCCTATAGGCTGTCTCAATTTTATTGGTGATCAGGCATACCACTGTTGTGTCGTCTGCCAATCTAATGATGGTGTTGGAGTCGTGCTTGGCCACGCGGTCATGGGTGAACAGGGAGTAAAGGAGCGGACTAAGCACGCACCCCTAAGGGACCCCATGTTGAGTATCAGAGAGGCAGATGTGTTGTTGCCTACCCTTACCACCTGGAGTGCGGCCAATCAGGAAGTCCAGGATCCAGTTTCAGAGGGAGGTGTTAAGTCCCAGGGTCCTTAGTGATGAGCTTTGAGGGCACTACGATGTTGAACGCTGAGCTGTAGTCAATGAACAGCATTCTCACGTAGGTGTTCCTGTTGTCCAAGTGGGAAAGGGAATTGTTGATTGCAATAGAGATTGCATCATCTGTGGATCTGTTGTGGCGGTTTGCAAATTGGAGTGGATCTACGGTTTCTGGGATGATGGTGTTGATGTGAGCCATGACCAGCCTGGCTACAGACATGAGTACTACGGGTTGGTAGTTAATTAGGCAGGTTACCTTGGTGTTCTAGGTCACAGGGAATACGGTGATCTGCTTGAAACATGTAAGTATTACAGATCGACAAGGGACAGGTTGAAAATGTCAGTGAAGACACTTTCCAGGTGGTCAGCGTGTGCTTGGAGTACACATCCTGGTAATCCGTCTGGCCCTGCGGCCTTGTGAATGTTGACCTGTTTAAAGGTCTTACTCACATCGGCTACGGCGAGCGTGATCACACAGTCATCTGGAACCACTGGTGCTCTCATGCATGCTTCAGTGTTTCTTGCTTCGAAGCGCGCATAGAAGTCATTTAGGTCATCCGGTAGACTTCCCTTTGTAGTCCGTAATAGTTTGCAAGCCCTGCCACATCCGACGAGCTTCGGAGCCGGTGTAGTAGGATTCAATCTTAGTCTTGTATTTACGCTTTGCCTGTTTGATGGTTTGTCTGAGGGCATAGTGAAAACAGTCCTATAGCTTTGCATCTGCGTCATCTGACTACTTCCGTATTGAGCGAGTCGCTTGTACTTCCTGCTTTAGTTTTTGCTTGTAAGCAGGAATCAGGAGGATAGAATTGTGGTCAGATTTGCAAAATGGAGGGCGAGGGAGAGCTTTGTACGTATCTCTGTGTGTGGAGTAAAGGTGGTCTAGAGTTGTTTCTCCTCTGGTTACACATGTAACATGCTAGTGGAAATTAGGTCAAACGGATTTAAGTTTCCTTGCATTAAAGTCCCCGGCCACTAGGAGTGCCGCCTCTGGATGAGCATTTTCTTGTTTGCTTATGGCTTTATACAGCTCGTTGAGTGCATTCTTAGTTCTAGCACCGGATTGTGGTGGTAAATAGACAGCTACGAAAAATATAGATGAAAACTCTCTTGGTAAATAGTGTGGTCTACAGCTTGAGATACTCTACTTCAGTAGAGCAAAACCTTGAGACTTCCTTAATATTTGATTTTGCGCACCAGCTGTTATTGACAAATAGACACAGACCGCCACCCCTTGTCTTACCTTGAGGCAGCTGTTCTGTCTTGCTGATGTACGGAAAAATCAGCCAACTGTATATAAACATGTCGTCATTCAGCCACGACTCCATGAAACATAAGACAGTACAGTTTTTAATGTCCTGTTGGTGGGATAGTCTTGAACGGAGCTCATCCAGTTTATTCTCCAGTGATTGTACGTTGGCCAATAGAACGGATGGTAGAGGCAGGTTAATTAACCCACTCGGCGATGAATTCTCACAAGGAACCCCGATCTCTGCCCCATGTATTTCCGTCCTTTCTTCACGCGAATGACAGGGATTTGGGCCTGGTCTGGAAAAAGCAGTATATCCTTCGCTCCGGACTCATTAAAGAAAAAATCTTTGTCCAGTTCAAAGTGAGTAATCGCTGTTCTGATATCAAGAAGCTCTTTTCGGTCATAAGAGACGGTAGCAGCAACATTATGTACAAAACAAGTTACGAACAATGCGAGAAAACACACAAAATAGCACAGTTGGTTAGGAGCCTGTAAAACGGCGGCCATCCCCTCCGGCACCATCATCCCGGTTAAAGCTATGATCCCTTATTGATGTCACTTGTTAAATCCACTTCAATCAGTGTAGATGAAGGGGAGGAGACAGGTTAAAGGAGGATTATTAAACATTGAGTCAATTGAGACATGGATTGTGTATGTGTGCCATTTAGATGGTGATTGGGCAAGACAAAGATGTAAGTCTCTTTGAACGAGGTGTGGTATTAGGTTCCAGGCGCACTGGTTTCAAGAACTACAACACCACTGGGTTTTTTCACATTTAACAGTTTCCAGTGTGTATGAAGAATGGTCCACCACCCAAACACATCCAGTCAACTTGTCACAACTGTGGGAAGCATTGGAGTCAACATGGGCCAACATCCCTTTGGAATGCTTTCAACACCTTGGAGAGTCCTTGTCCTGATGAATTGAGTATGGTTCGAAGGCAAAAGTGTGTGAAACTTAATATTAGGAAGGTGTTCCTGATGTTTGGTGTACTCAGTGTCTTCAGAAAGTATTCATACCCCTTGACTTATTACAGACCTTGTTGTGTTAATGCCTGAATAAAAACATGATTAAATAGATGTGTTTTCTCATCCATTTACACACAATAACCCATAATAACAAAGTGAAAATATGTTTTTAGAAATGTTTGCATATTTATTGAAAAGGAAATACAGCAATAACTATACATGTTAGAATATCCTCTGGCAAAGATTACAGCTTTGAGTCTATCTTGGGTAAGTCTATAAGAGCTTTGAACACCTGGAATGTACAATATTTGCACATATTCTTTTTAAAATTCTTCAAGCTCTTTCACATTGGTTGATGATCAGCAAGCAACTCTGGTGTATATTTGGCTTTTTGTTTTAGGTTATTGTCCTGCTGAAAGGTGAATTTGTGTCCCAGTGTCTTTTGAAAAGCAGACTGAACAAGGTTGAACAGGTGCCAGACTGAACAGGTGCCTTTCTTTGTGAGGCATTGGAAAAGATCCCTGTCTTTGTGGTTGTATCTGTTTGAAATTCGCTGCTGGACTGAGGGACCTAACAGATAATTGTATGTGTGGGGAACAGAGATGAGGTAGTCATTCAAAAATCATGTTAAACACTAGTATTGCACACAGTGTGAATCCATGCAACTCATGTGACTAGTTAAGCAAATCTTTACTCCTGAACTTATTTAGGCTTGCCATAATAAAGGGGTTGAACACATACTGACTCGAGACATTTCAGCTTTTAAATTTGATGTCTAAAAACATAATTCCACATTGAGTGTAGACCAGTGACACAAAATCTCAATGTAGTCCATTTTAATGAGGTATGTAAAATGTTGGACAAATAAGACCAAAAGATGTCATGGAAATTTAATGTAGAGGTTTTTATTACAGGGCAATTAATAAACAACCTTAAATTCAGCCTCAATTGTTTCGTTAATTTAACACTCAATTTAAAAACTGACAAGATAAATTCTTAATAGATATAAACTGAAAATAGATGATATTGTTATTCTGGTAACTGCACAAAAGATGAAGAGAAACAGTGACTAGTAGATGTTAACACCATTCTGCCATCATGTAGACTTACTGCACCAACTTCCTGTCTTGTATCAGACCACTGTCTCTCCAACTAACTGTGTCTTCTCTCGTCAGTCATCATTGACTTTATATGGTCTTAAACTGCCTTCAGTAGGCTAGTTGAACTCAGCAGTTCCTCTATTCTGGAACCCATTAAACAGATGCTCTGTGAACTCAACACTAAAAATAAATGGTCTAAAATAAAGAGTAGCCGACATCATCGTATTACCACTATAGTAACAGTTAAACACTTTTCATCCCAGCAAATTCTACAAATATTGTAACACTCGTCAGAAGAAGACCAAGGTGCAGCGTGGTACGTGTTCATGATTTATTTATTTTTTAAACGAACACCAAACAAAACAACAAAAGAACAACGAACGTAACGTCTTGAAGGCTCACCAGAGCTAACAAAAACAACATCCCACAACCTAAAGTGGCAAAACAGGCTGCCTAAGTATGATTCCCAATCAGAGACAACAATAGACAGCTGTCCCTGATTGAGAACCATACCCTACCAAAATATAGAATCACAAATCATAGAACTAAAGAACATAGAATGCCCACCCCAAATCACACCCTGACTAAACCAAATAGAGACATAAAACGGCTCTCTAAGGTCAGGGCGTGACAAATGTGCAGATAATCAAAGAGCACACAATTATAAAGGTTAAAAAAGTACCAATAAAAAACAGATACACAATGACAATTCTGTACATAAAAACACTTAATACCCATTGGAAAATTAACATGCACCTCTTTAATTCACTTGTGCATAAAGTCCATCTAGATTGTTAAGAGGTGGTTCCTGGACCCCTCTCCCGGTCACATTGACTTCAGCGTACTCACTCTCCTGTCCCTGGACCCTGTCCTGGGCTGCAGCTGGGGTCTCTTTGGGTCGTAGTTTGGAGAAGTCTATGTCACCGTAGTGGATCTCTTCAGGCTGGTCTTCTGCAGGTTCTTCTGGTTCCTCTCCGGCTGTGGCCTGGTTAGCACACACTGTCCCAACCGGGGAGTTCTGTGGAGAGAACACAGAGAGAGGAACAGGTGTAAAGCTCTAAGCTCAGTCATGTGTAAAACTAATGTCAGCAGGTTACACAACACATACTGAGGGGATGTCAATGAAACTGTCAATTCAACTGACAGGTGTAAAGAAGTATTTTTTGTCAACAAATTAGTTCCAATCTAAAGAAAACACTGCCGAAGTCAAACAGCTATTCTGTTATCATTCGATGGCATTGCGATCGGTGTGGTCATCTCCATCTCTAAACTTCCTCTGAAATGATGTTAACCTCATGGCTTTGGATAGTTTCAGCATTAATTCAGTACTTCCTTAGATACACTTTGTAGATGGTTTTGAAAGTTGAGCCTTATTCCCACCTGTCCTTGTGTATTGTCTGTCCTTTCAAGTCCATCGTGGAGCCTAGAGTTTCTCCTCCTGGAAGACATTTACAAAGGTATTCTGAATGCACTGTGAGGGTTTTCATATTAAAAAGCACAAACACAATTAAATAGTTTTGCACTGATGCCAGGAATAGTTTTTACCATCCAAATACCCTGATCAGGCTGCTAAGCAAAAAGGCCCCCAGAGTTCCTGCTGCAACCCCAGCAACCATTGGGTTAACAGGCTCTTGTTGCCCTGAAAATACAGCACATATTATGGTCGATTCTCACAAAAAGATCTCTAAAGTACACTACATGACCAAATGTATGTGGACACCTGCTCGTCGATCATCTAATTTCAAAAGTCAGGGGAATTAATATGGAATATAGAACGTCATTGTATGCTTTAGCGCTAACTTTACAGTTGGCAATATGCATTGGGGCAGGTAGCGTTCTCCCTTTTGTACAAAATATTTATGTCCCTTTTTGGTAAAG
Source organism: Salvelinus namaycush (assembly GCF_016432855.1). Classification (NCBI taxonomy): domain Eukaryota; kingdom Metazoa; phylum Chordata; class Actinopteri; order Salmoniformes; family Salmonidae; genus Salvelinus; species Salvelinus namaycush. The sequence continues at coordinate 82,659 of NW_024061250.1, forward strand.
TAAAAGTTTGTTTCTTATGTTTATCTTTCTTTCACCTCAGCTGAGAAAACAATTAAATAGGAACTTTTGTATCTCACTAGACAACGCTGTTATTTAGGATCCAACATGTACACACACACACACACACACACACACACACACACACACACATTCCCTCTCTTCCTATCTTGGAGTAGTAGTAGTGGTCGAGTGTTTTACCAGAGTGAGGACTACAGTCAATGTGTTGATAGAACTTCGTTATCGTTTTCCTCGGGATATGTGGTTTCCAGTTTACATAAAGTCCAATGAAGTTCTTTTAGGGCTGTCGTGGTATCGGCTAAGGGTGGAAATATACACGACTGTGACTATAACCGAAGACAATTCTGTTGGGAGGTAATACGGTCGGCAATTGATTGTGAGGTATTCTAGGTCGGGTGAACAAAAGGACTTGAGTTTCTGTACATTATCACAATCACACAAAGAGTGTTGGAATTTACAAGGATTGAAGTCCTCTGCTTTTGGGCTAAAGAGCAGAAACCCAGACTTCCTGAAAGAAATTATATTCTCTCTCTCTCTCTCTCTCTCTCTCTCTCTCTCTCTCTCTCTCTCTCTCTCTCTCTCTCTCTCTCTCTCTCTCTCTCTCTCTCTCTCTCTCTCTCTCTCTCTCTCTCTCTCTCTCTCTCTCTCTCTCTCTCTCTCTCTCTCTCTCTCTCTCTCTCTCTCTCTCTCTCTCTCTCTCTCTCTCTCTCTCTCTCTCTCTCTCTCTCTCTCTCTCTCTCTCTCTCTCTCTCTCTCTCTCTCTCTCTCTCTCTCTCTCTCTCTCTCTCTCTCTCTCTCTTGTCCTTGAAAATAAAACGTAATGTATTGTTATTATTATGTAAATCACAGCAATGGAAACTCTTCAACATCCAATCACCATTTCATAAAATACATTTGAAATCATGTGTGATAAAAGGCTTTCTGACTTTATCTGAAGGCTCTCTCTCTGGTCCATTAACAGCAGACTATTACATTTCCTCAGTGAAAACATTGTACTGAGCAAATGTCAAATTGTCTTTTTACCAAATTACCATACGACAGACCACGTATTTACCCTACACACCCTAATTGAAAAACAAGCAAACCAAAAAAAAGGCAAAGTTTTCTCATGCTTTGTTGTTTTCAAAAAAGCTTTCAACTCAATTTGACATGAGGGCCTTGAAACACAGTACATTTTATTATCCGTCAAAATTACAACACAGAACACAGATCAAGCGTTAACCGGCATAAGCTAGGATGATGTTTATTTTTGGAGGTGGGGGCTGTCCAATCGGTGACCATTGTTACGAAGCCACATCCCGTCCTACTAGCATTAAGACGCTCAGAAGAAGAAAGTGTAGGATATATAGAAAATAATGAAGCTCAGAGGTTTTCCTAACAGCCTAATCGAGGTGTTTTACAAGGCAGCATGTAATCCTTCTGCTAACCTTAACCAGTTGCTTATCAACAGGGGAGGCAGCGTAGCCTAGTGGTCCCCTCTCTATCTCCCCCATCACCCCTCCTCCTCCCTGTTCCCCTCTCTACCGATGGCAACTTTTATCCTTTCCCGGATGCCGGTACCTCGACTGGGACCAAGGAGCAGGAAGCAGAAATCGATTGATGGTCAGAGCATGGTCAGAGTTGATGGTCAGAGCCTGGGTGTGGGGTATGTGGTGTCTGCCTGGGCGTGGGGTATGTGGTGTCTGCCTGGGTGTGGGGTATGTGGTGTCTACCTGGGCGTGGGGTATGTAGTGCCTGCCTGGGTGTGGGGTATGTGGTGTCTGATTGTTAGTGCTGCGGTGGGGTCATTCGAGGAGGACAATAGGACAAACTGCCTATTGATAAGAGGACAGCTGACCTCAAATGGAGGATAATACATGGATCCATCTTATGTAACTTTTGGATGACCTGACCAAATTCACATAGAAACGTGAGCTATAGATTTGTCACTCATTGAAAGCAAGTCTAAGAAGCGGTAGATCTGTTCTATGTGTGTAATTTCTATGCTTCTTGTTCTTAAGTTTCGTTTTTTGCGTCTTTATCTTTCGGTTTTGTACACCAGCTTCAAACAGCTGAAAATACAATATTTTTGTTTATGGAAAATATATTTCACAGTGGTTTAGATGGTACAATGATTCTCTACACTTTGCTTGTTTTGTCACACACCAATAAACACTGTTCAATAGAGCATATGTATTATGGTTAGATTTTAATTAGCCTCATTTGAGCATCCTGTAAGCTCCTACTGTATGAAACAGAATGTGATCTCAAGACCAGGATGGTCCAACGAGGCCAAGATGAAACATTATTTCACCCACCTCTGACACGTTAGTCTGCTCATCGATGGACACAAACCCAGATTTGTCCGTTGGACGGCCAGATGATGAAGCGTGATTCATTACTCCAGAGAACGCATTTTCACTGCTCCAGAGTCCAGTGGAGGAGAACTTTACACCACTCAAGCCGATTCTTGACATTGCGCGTGGAGATCTTAGGCTTGTGTGTGCCTGCTCTGCCATAGGAACCAATTTCATGAGGCTCCCGACGAACAGTTCTTGTGCTGATGTTGCTTCCAGAGACAGTTTGAAACTCGGGAGTGGATGTTGCAATTGCGGACTGATGATTTTTACGTGCTACGAGCTTCAGCACTCGGTGGTCCCATTCTGTGAGCTTTTGTGGCTGAGACGTTGTTGCTCCTAGAGGATTCCACTTCACAATAACAGCACTTACAGTTGACCTGGGCAGGGTAGAAATCTGACAAACTGACTTGTTGGAAAGGTGGCATCCTATGACTGTGCCACGTAAAAGTCAATGAGCTCTTCAGTTAGGCCATTCTACTGCCAACGTTTGTCTATATAGATTGCATGGCTGTGTTCTCAATTTTATACACCTGTCAGAAACGGGTGTGGCTGAAATAGCCGATTACAATAATTTGAAGGGGTGTCCACGTACTTTTATATATACAGCGGCTTGCGAAAGTATCACCCCCCCAAATCCAATACTTTGTAGAGCTATCTTTTGCAGTAATTACAGCTGCAAGTATCTTGGGGTATGTCTCTATAAGCTTGGCACATCTAGCCACTGGGTTTTTTGCCCATTCTTCAAGGCAAAACTGCTCCAGGGTGGGTTCCGCTGATGTAAAGCAATCTTTAAGTCATTCCACAGATTCTCAATTGGATTGAGGTCTGGGCTTTGACTAGGCCATTCCAAGACATTTTAATGTTTCCTCTTAAACCACTAGAGTGTTGCTTTAGCAGTATGCTTAGGGTCATTGTCCTTCTGGAAGGTGAACCTCCGTCCCAGTCTCAAATCTCTGGAAGACTGAAACAGGTTTCCCTGAAGAATTTCCCTGTATTTAGCGCCATCCATCATTCCTTCAATTCTGACCAATTTCCTAGTCCCTGCCGATAAAAAACATGGTTTGGTGTTCTCGGGGTGATGTGAGGTGTTGGGTTTGTGCCAGACATAGGAGTTTCCTTGATGGCCAAAATCAAAATGTTATTCTCATCTGACCAGAGTACCTTCTTCCATATGTTTGGGGAGTCTCCCACATGCCTTTTGGCGAACACCAAACGTGTTTGCTTATTTTGTTCTGAAGCAATGGCTTTTTTCTGGTCACTCTTCCATATAGCCCAGCTCTGTGGAGTTTATGGCTTGGTGGTCCCATGGACAGATACGTTAATCTCCGCTGTGGAGCTTTGCAGCACCTTCAGAGTTATTTTTGGTCTCTTTGTTGCCTCTCTGATTAATACCCTCCTTGCCTGGTCCGTGAGTTTTGGTGGGCGGCCCTCTCTTGGCAGGTTTGTTGTGGTGCCATAGTCCTTCCTTTTTTTTTAAAATAATGGATTTAATGGTGCTCCGTGGGATGTTCAAAGTTTCAGATCTTTTTTTATAACCCAACCCTGATCTGCACTTCTCCACAACTTTGTCCCTGAACTGTTGTCCCTGACCAAGAGCGCCTTGGTCTTCATGGTGCCTCTTGCTTGGTGGTGCCCCTTGCTTAGTGGTGTTGCAGACTCTGGGGCCTTTCAGAACAGGTGTATATATACTGAGATCATGTGACAGATCATGTGACACTTAGATTGCACACAGGTGGAGTTTATTTAACTAATTATGTGACTTCTGAAGGTAATTGGTTGCACCAGATCTTATTTAGAGGCTTCATAGCAAAGGGGTTGAATACATATGCACGCACCACTTTTCGATTTTTATTATAAAAATAAAAATTTAAACAAGTAATTTTTTTCATTTCACTTCACCAAATTGGACTATTTTGTGTATGTCCTTTACATGAAATCCAAATAAAAATCCATGTAGATTACAGGTTGTAATGCAACAATATAGGCAAAACACAGAGGGGGTGAATACTTTTGCAAGGCACTGTATGGTGTATATTTAACCTAAGACTGTGCCCGACATTCCTGTTTTACCTTTAATAGCCAGCTGCACTTCCTTTAACTTGCCACAGCCTAGACTCTTTCTCTCTTTCTTGCTTCACGGTAGTATAGTTCTCCATCACCAACAGTCACATTGAGGGAGTAACTCAGTCCAGATGCTACCTGTATTGGTTTACCCCCACTGATCTGGAACCAGGTGAAGTTTGTCACAGGAGGGTTGGCTGTACTGCTGCAGGTCAGAATAACACAGCTGCCCACTAATACTGGATCAGCTGGACTGATGGAGGCTGAGGTGTTCTTAGGAGAGACTGAGGGAGAGGGGTTCATTTAGAATGTATCTGATATGGTATATTGAATAGTCTCATCAAAACCACTCTATTAAAATCATCAGAGAAACATGATAGAATGATCTATTCTACAGGAATCGGTGACTAAATCTTACATGAAACATTAAGCATCATGTTATGTTCAGCTGTCTTGTTGCTTGCCCCTACTGGGTAGACTGCAGTACAAGTGATGTTCTGCTCATGATGAAGGTATGATGGAGTGAAGGTCACCGTGGAGAAAACTGATTTGGTTTGGTCTGGATTCTCCTGCAGTTGGTTCTCAGGTGTGAACTGTGTTGGGAGAGTCCATGTCAGCTCAGGGGGGTGTTCAGGACAGGGAGCGACAGGGAGCGACAGCAGAGCAGTTCAAACTGACAGGGGTCCCTTCCTTCATCTCACCTGAGACAGTAAGGATGGGACTGAAATCTGTAATATATTGTAGATAAATATATTTTACACTAAAAGTTAAACTGTCCACTTGATCTACTCTTATCTTTGATGAATAGAATATAAACTGGGAAAAAAGTTGGTTAAAAGTTAAATTGTCTCTTACGTCAGACAACTATATCAACAGACTTTCCAGTGTCTGTTCCACGAAACGCTTGACTCTCAATCCTGAAGAAGTATTTATTAGTGTAACTGGTGGTTACATTGAAGAAGACTGTGGTGCAGTTCTTCTGGGACATGTTTCCAGTTATCTTCCCTTGATATCTGTTGACCGTCTCACTACTGTTAAATATCACACTGTCCGGATGCCCACCAAAGTATGGATATGCTTATTTTTGTCAGGAATATCAAATGAACATGGGATTTGCAAACAGGAGCCAGTCAGCACATCCAGTCTATCTGGCATTGTGACGATCAAACTTCGTTGACCAAAGCAGGCCAAAACACCTGCAAAATTAAAGACAAAATCAGGGAAGTTCTGATATATTTTCGGTGCAGTCCAATGATATGTATTAACCCTAGATGACTGACAGGAGCCGCTGTTTGGAAGCCATTGCACAGCCATCTTGTTACTCCTCCTCCAATGTAAAAAAAGATGTTGGAAGCTAAAGAAATGCATTTATTAATGTCTACATTCGTTTTTTGACAAGTATATTCTATTACAGACACCTTAATGCAAACTTTTAAATTATATTTTGTAAAACTGCAACACTTTCTTCAACAGTGAGACCCTACCCTTTCTCCAGCCAATGATTGCATCTTGCGTCTCACTGAACTGGTATTATCCAATAACTACTTCAACTTTGAGTCAGACTTTTTCCTTCAAATTCAGGGTGTAGCCATGGGCTCCCCCTTTGACCCCAACTATGTGAACCTGTATGTGGAACAATTTGAGGAAGCACTCATTTACAAACAGAGACACTCTCTAAAGAGTGACACTCTCTACTCTCTAAAATCCTCCTATGGAAGAGATACATAGATGATGTCTATGTGCTCTGGGAAGGAAGTCAGCAGGAACTAAATTAATTCCAAACTCTGCTAAACGAGAGCTCTGAATATCTCAAATTCACCATGCAGATTGTGGAGAGAAAAATAAACTACCTGGACTTATGGATCATCAAAGAGAATGATGCATTACATACAGACTTGTACACAAAGCCAACAGACCTCAATACCCTGCTACATGCGGATATTATGCATCCCCTTCCCCTCAGGAATGGTCTACCATATAGCCAGTTATTCAGGGTTAAATGAATCTGTTGCCAACAGTCAGATTTTGACAGCAATGCTAAGAAAATGAAAAATAAATTCAAAATCAGAGGCTACAAGGAAAAAAGTCTTGATGCTGCAATGATGAAAATATCTCAAAAACCAAGAGAGGAATTGCTAAAAACTAAACCAAAGAAGAAAAACAAGTCTTTTGCCCTAAGTACACCAAGTGTTCAGAGAAAATGAAAGCCGTCCTGAAGAAGCACTGGCATATTCTGCAATCAGACAAAACAATTGCACTCTTCTTCAAGGAACCCCCAATAGACCCCAATATTGGTCGCAATATTGTAGATAGCTTAGTGAGATCTGACCTGCCCCCTGAGCCCACACAGACAGTCTTGACACCCATTCCAAATGGGAACTACAAATGTGGCTCATAATAGCAATAGCTTTACAAAAACACCCGTCTTCAGACACCCACATACAGGTGGAAAAATCCCTGTTAGGGGTATCATCTCTTGCAAGACAAAGGGAGTAATCTATCTCATCACCTGTTCATGTGGAAAAGCCAACGTAGGAAAAATGAAAAGACAATTAAAACAATGCAGAGCTGAACACCGCAGCTCAATCAGGTGTAAGAACACTGATTATCCAGTAGCAGCTCACTTTGTTGAAGCTAACCATCCCATCTCCTCCCTCAAATACACACTCATATACACACGCATTGAGCATGTTGGTCTACCAAGGAGAGGAGGTTTTTAAAAACATTGACCCCTAGTGTCTTAAAATTGGTCTCAGTCCCTTCTTATGAACAATTATTTTTAATAAAGAAGTCTTATAAATTAATGTATTCTTTCTACAGTTTATCAGCATACAACCAAAATGTTCCCCCTGTTGATGATGCTTATTATGCATTATGGATGAACCAAAATATTACATGTAACAACATTTTATGAAATTGGAAACAATTAAATATATGTGAAATTAAATTAAACAATATAGTATGTTGATGCTAATCTTATGCTAATTTCAATGATAACATTAGACTAATATATTCAATATGCTATAAACTATTGTCTTTTAACAGTTTCACTCATTTCATTCCAATTAACCTCATAACTATGACACACCCCTCACTGTTGTCATTGGTTACACTAATTGCACTGTTTGTCTACATAACCTGGTTCAAGCATTCATGACTACCCTGAAGAAGGCACAGTGATGCCGAAACGTTGGTGTTTTACCCAATAAATTACTGGGAGTTTATATACAATATAGAGTGTGCAACTCTCTTTGTTTTTATATAAATAGAGTGTGCATGTACCTTCTACCTCAATCAGCCTGACTAACCGGTGTCTTTATGTAGCCTCGCTACTTTTATAGCCTCGCTACTGTATATAGCCTCGCTACTGTTATTTTTCAGTCTTTTTACTGTTGTTTTTATTTCTTGATGTCACACCCTGACCATAGAGAGCTGTGTATTCTCTATGTTGGTTGGGGCGGGATAGTGACTAGGGTAGGTCATCTAGGTGATTAATGGTTTATGTTGGCCTGGTATGCTTCCCAATCAGAGACAGCTGTCTATCGTTGTCTCTGATTGGGGATCATATTTAGGTAGCCATTTCCCATTTGTGTTTGTGGGATCTTGTCTACAGATAGTTGCCAGTGTGCACACCAGTAGCGTTTCGTTTGTTGATTTTGTTAAAAGGAATATGTACGTCTACCACGCTGCACCTTGGTCCATTCCTTGCGACGATCGTGACACTTGACATACCAATTGTTCACCTAATACCTTTTTTGCACAATTGGTTAGAGCCTGTAAGTAAGCATTTCACTGTAAGGTCTACACCTGTTGTATTCGGCGCACGTGACAAAAACTTTGATTTGATTTGCAACTCTCTTTGTTTGAATACAGTGTATTCACCATTAGTCAGCACCTCTTACAATAAGTCATTTTCTCTGGGTGTGCTCCAGCTCATGCTTTTTATGTGACCTAAACATTTATTTATTTATTTTTATTTCACCTTTATTTAACCAGGTAGGCAAATTGAGAACACGTTCTCATTTACAATTGCGACCTGGCCAAGATAAAGCAAAGCAGTTCGACACATACAACAACACATAGTTACACATGGAGTAAAACAAACATACAGTCAATAATACAGTGAAAAATAAGTCTATATACAATGTGAGCAAGTGAGGTGAGATAAGGGAGGTGAAGGCAAACAAAATATATATATAAATATAAAAAAGGCCATGGTGGCGAAGTAAATACAATATAGCAAGTAAAAACACTGGAATGGTTGGTTTGCAGTGGAAGAATGTGCAAAGTAGAGATAGAAATAATGGGGTGCAAAGGAGCAAAATAAATAAATAAATACAGTAGGTAAAGAGGTAGTTGTTTGGGCTAAATTATAGATGGGCTATGTACAGGTGCAGTAATCTATGAGCTGCTCTGACAGCTGGTGCTTAAAGCTAGTGAGGGAGATAAGTGTTTCCAGTTTCAGAGATTTTTGTAGTTCGTTCCAGTCATTGGCAGCAGAGAACTGGAAGGAGAGGCGGCCAAAGGAAGAATTGGTTTTGGGGGTGACCAGAGAGATATACCTGCTGGAGCGCGTGCTACAGGTAGGTGCTGCTATGGTGACCAGCGAGCTGAGATAAGGGGGGACTTTACCTAGCAGGGTCTTGTAGATGACCTGGAACCAGTGGGTTTGGCGACGAGTATGAAGCGAGGGCCAGCCAACGAGAGTGTACAGGTCGCAGTGGTGGGTAGTATATGGGGCTTTGGTGACAAAACGGATGGCACTGTGATAGACTGCATCCAATTTAAGCTCGCCTGGAGGGTTGTTAACACAGTGTCAAAAGAAGGGCCAGAAGTATACAGAATAGTGTCGTCTGCGTAGAGGTGGATCAGAGACTCACCAGCAGCAAGAGCGACATCATTGATGTATACAGAGAAGACAGTCGGTCCAAGAATTGAACCCTGTGGCACCCCCATAGAGACTGCCAGAGGCCCGGACAACAGACCCTCCGATTTGACACACTGAACTCGATCAGAGAAGTAGTTGGTGAACCAGGCGAGGCAATCATTAGAGAAACCAAGGCTGTCGAGTCTGCCGATGAGGATGTGGTGATTGACAGTCAAAAGCCTTGGCCAGGTCAATGAATACGGCTGCACAGTATTGTTTCCTATCGATGGCGGTTAAGATATCGTTTATGACCTTGAGCGTGGCTGAGGTGCACCCATGACCAGCTCTGAAACCAGATTGCATAGCGGAGAAGGTATGGTGGGATTCGAAATGGTCGGTAATCTGTTTGTTGACTTGGCTTTCGAAGACCTTAGAAAGGCAGGGTAGGATAGATATAGGTCTGTAGCTGTTTGGGTCAAGAGTGTCCCCCCCTTTGAAGAGGGGGATGACCGCAGCTGCTTTCCAATCTTTGGGAATCTCAGATGATGAGATTCCAGCCAATGAGAGATTCCAGCCAATGAGGCAGTGATCGCTGAGATCTTGGTTGAAAACAGCAGAGGTGTATTTGGAGGGCAAGTTGGTTAGGATGATATCTATGAGGGTACCCGTGTTTACGGAATTGGGGTGGTACCTGGTAGGTTCATTGATAATTTGTGTGAGATTGAGGGCATCAAGCTTAGATTGTAGGATGGCTGGGGTGTTAAGCATGTTCCAATTTAGGTCGCCTAGCAGCACGAGCTCTGAAGATAGATGGGGGGCAATCAGTTCACATATGGTGTCCAGAGCACAGCTGGGGGCAGAGGGTGGTCTATAGCAGGTGGCAACGGTGAGAGACTTGTTTTTAGAGAGGTGGATTTTTAAAAGTAGAAGTTCAAATTGTTTGGGAACAGACCTGGATAGTAAAACAGAACTCTGCAGGCAATCTTTGCAGTAGATTGCAACACCGCCCCCTTTGGCCGTTCTATCTTGTCTGAAAATCTTGTAGTTAGGGATGAAAATGTCAGAATTTTTGGTGGTCTTCCTAAGCCAGGATTCAGACACGGCTAAAACATCCGGGTTGGCAGAGTGTGCTAAAGCAGTGAACAAAACAAACTTAGGGAGGAGGCTTCTAATGTTAACATGCATGAAACCAAGGCTATTACGGTTACAGAAGTCATCAAAAGAGAGCGCCTGGGGAATAGGAGTAGAGCTAGGTACTGCAGGGCCTGGATTCACCTCTACATCACCAGAGGAACAGAGGAGGAGTAGGATAAGGGTACGGCTAAAAGCTATGAGAATTGGTCGTCTAGAACATCTAGAACAGAGAGTAAAAGGAAGTTTCTGGGGGCGACAAAATAGCTTCAAGGAATAATGTACAGACAAAGGTATGGTAGGATGTGAATACAGTGGAGGTAAACCTAGGTATTGAGTGATGATGAGAGAAACATCATTGAAACCAGGTGATGTCATCGCATATGTGGGTGGTGGAACTGAAAGGTTGGATATGGTATAGTGAGCAGGGCTAGAGGCTCTACAGTGAAATAAGCCAATAAACACTAACCAGAACAGCAGTGGACAAGGCATATTTACATTAAGGAGAGGCATGCTTAATCGAGTGATCATAAGGGTCCAGTGAGTAGAGGTTGGTTGGGGTCACGGCGATCCAGACAGCTGGCCGGGTAGCTGGCTATCGGTAGCAAGATAGCATAGGATGGAGGTCTATTTTTAGTCACCTTGTGCGTTTCCGTCGGTAGATTAGTGGGGTTCCGTGTGATAGAGGGGATCAATCCAATTGGCAAAATAGATATAGTGACCCAAGAAAAATTGTCCGATATACTTATTCAGATAGCAGCCGATAAGATAGCTAACGATTAGCGGGCCCTAGATGAGCATTCAGGTAACGTCGCGACGGAGGTGCCAGTTGGATAACTCCCTCGGGCAGATAACGTCGGTAGTCAGTCGTGAAGGCCCAGTGGGGCTCCGCATTTGTAGTAAAAAAAAATGGGTCCGGATAGGTGATTGTAGAATGGCTGATGGAACTCTTCAGCTGGCTAGCTCCGGAATAATTTAAGTTTGCTCCGGGATCGACGTAAGCCAATAGTCACACGGTTTGCAGCTAGCTAGCTGTGAAATCAAGGTGTAAATGTCCAGAGCTTGCGGTTGAAATCCGGGGATATTGAGAAAAATAGGTCCGGTATGTTCTGGTCTGAGTCGCGTTGTACAAAAGTGCCGATAGATTATCGAGCTAAAGGAATAGCTGATGACCACAAAACGTGGTTAGCTGAAATACTAACGTTAGCCAGTAAACCGGCTAACTTCTGGGTAGCTTCAGGTTAGCTTCTGGCTAACTTCTGGTTAGCTTCTGGTTAGCTTCTGGCTAGCTTCTGGCTAGTTTCTGGCTAGTTTCTGGCTAGCTTCTGGTTAGCTTCTGGCTAGCTTCTGGTTAGCTTCTGGCTAGCTTCTATTGTGGATTTTCAGATTTGAGGTAAATAATACTTTTTTTTTGTAATTGGTGAGGCGGGTTGCAGGAAAGCTTTTTGTAGTTGAGTTCTTGGATAATAAAATATATAAAAGATATGCGAAGAAAGGTGTAAATATATATATATACAGGACACGACAATACGAGGACAAAATTACGTCTGAAATGCAATGCCATCTTGGAATTTGCCAACATAACAAGTAAATAAATAAACATGTAAAGATATTAAAGTATTTTCTTTATAGAGTACTAACTTTACTGTCCCATCTACAACATAATACTTAAATACATGTAATTTTGTCCTTGAAACATTTTATTGATATACTGTAGAATTCCATTCATTCTTATGGAGGACTGCTTCTTCCGGGGAGTACCATATATAGAGACCGGTTATTTCAAAGCCTCTCATTGGCCGTTACGTAGCATCAGCGATCCAGGGTTTACACACATCATCGGTACAGTCTCTCTCAATAATAATAATATTAACTTATTTCAATAAACAGGAGATTTTTTTCAATTGGTTGGTGTGTCATCAAGCAGTGAGGTGACATGTGTTTGTGAGCAGAGGACCACTGGTTTGAGCCCGGTATGGTGACAGGGACAGTGGTGGAAGCTATACTGTTAGCCAAACACTGACGTCGGTTTCATATGCACATACAGTGACATGAAACAGTTTTTCCCCCTTTCTGATTTTCTCTATTTTAGATTTTTTTTTATACTGAATGTTATCAGAGGTTCAACCAAAACCTAATATTAGATCAAGGGAACCTGAGTTAAAAAATAACCTCAAAGTATTTTTATTTTATTTATTGAAATAACAAAGTTATGCAACACCCAATGCCTCTGTGTGAAAAAGTAATTGCCCCCTTACTCTCAAAAACATTAATGAAATAAATGAAATAATTATGTAATTGCTGTATTATTGATTTATTCAGGTTGCATTTATCTAATATTAGCCTTCCTTTGACACCACGTGGTATAGAGGTCCTTGATGGCTGGAAGCTTGGCCCCAGTGATGTACTGGGCAGTAGGCACTACCTCCTGTAGCGCCTTGCGTTCGGAGGCCGAGCAGTTGCCATACCAGGTGGTGATGAAACCAGTCAGGATTCTCTCGATTGTGCAGCTGTAGAACTTTTTGAGGATCTAAGGACCCATGCCAAATATTTTCGGTCTCCTGAGGGTGGAAAAGGTGTTGTTGTGCCCTCTTCATGACTGTCTTGGTGTGTTTGGACAATGATGTGGACACCAAGGAACTTGAAGCTCTCAACCTGCTCCACTACAGCCCCGCTCGGCCCTCCTTTTCCTGTAGTCCACGATCATCTCCTTTGTCTTGATCACGTTGAGGTAGAGGTTGTTTCTGACTTCCTCCCTATAGGCTGTCTCATTTTTGTCGGTGATCAGGCATTTGTTGTGTCATCGGCAAACTTAATGATGGTGTTGGAGTCGCGCAGTCATGGGTGAACAGGGAGTACAGGAGGGGACTGAGCACGGACCCCTGTGGTACCCTCATGTTGAGAATCAGAGGCAGATGTGTTTTTGCCTAACCTTACCACCTGGGGTGCAGCTCATCAGGAAGTCCAGGATCCAGTTGCAGAGGGAGGTGTTAAGTCCCAGGGTCCTTAGCTTAGTGATGAGCTTTGAGGGCACTACGATGTTGAACGCTGAGCTGTAGTCAATGAACAGCATTCTCACGTAGGTGTTCCTGTTGCTCAAGTAGGAAAGGGCATTTTTGAGTGCAATAGAGATAACATCATCTGTGGATCTGTTGGTGCGGTATGCAAATTGGAGTGGATCTAGTGTTTCTGGGATGATGGTGTTGATGTGAGCCATGACCAGCCTGGCTACAGACATGAGTACTACGGGTCGGTAGTCATTTAGGCAGATTACCTTGGTGTTCTTGGGCACAGGGACTATGGTGGTCTGCTTGAAACATGTAGGTATTACAGACTCGGCCAGGGACAGGTTGACAATGTCAGTGAAGACACTTGCCAGTTGGTCAGTGTAAGCTCGGAGTACACATCCTGGTAATTCGTCTGGCCCTGCGGCTTTGTAAATGTTGACCTGTTTAAAGGTCTTACTCACATCGGCTATGGCGAGCGTGATCACACAATCGTCCGGAACAGCTGGTGCTCTCATGCATGCTTCAGTGGTTCTTGCCTCGAAGCGCGCATAGAAGTAATTTAGCTCATCCGGTAGGCTTGTGTGAGCTCGCCGCTGGGCTTCCCTTTGTAGTCCGTAATAGTTTGCAAGCCCTGACACATTCGACAAGCGTCGGAGCTGGTGTAGTAGGATTCAATATTAGTAGGATTCAAACTTGCAAGGGCCGTGGCTTTTGTGGTGCGATGGGTAATGATGCTTCGTGGGTGTCAGTTGTTGATTTGTGCAGAGGGTCCCTGGTTCGAGCCCAGGTAGAGGCGAGAAGAGGGACGGAAGTTATACTGTTACATTGATGCTGTTGATCCGGATCACTGGTTGCAGCGGAAAATGAGGAGGTCAAAAGGGGGGTGAGTGTAACTGATGTGAAATAGTTAGTGGGGTGCTCGCTAATAACGTTTCCATTGGTGACGTCACTCGCTCTGAGACCTTGAAGTAGTTGTTCCCCTTGCTCTGCAAGGGCCGTGGCTTTTGTGGAGCGATGGGTAACGATGCTTCGTGGGAGGCAGTTGTTGATGTGTGCAGAGGGTCCTTGGTTCAAGCCCAGGTAGGGGCGAGGAGAGGGACAGAAGTGAAATTGTTACATTAGAATCAGTCTTTCTGGGTAAGTCTAGAAGAGCTTTGCACACCTGGAATGTACAATATTTGCACATTATTCTTAAAAAAAATTCTAGCTCTATCAAATTGGTTGTTGATCATTGCTAGACAGCCATTTTCAAGTCTTGCCATAGATTTCTCAAGCCGATCAAAACTGTAACTTGGACAATTAGGAACATTCAATATTGTCATAGTAAGCAACTCTGGTGTATATTTGGCTTTTTGTTTTAGGTTATTGTCCTGCTGAAAAGTGAATTTGCTTCCCAGTGTCTTTTGAAAATCAGAGTGAACCAGGTTTTTCTCTAGAGTTTGCATGTGCTTAGCTCTATTCCATTAATTTTCATCCTAAAACACTTGATGACAAGCATACCCATAACATATTGCAGCCATCACCATGCTTGAAAATATGAAGAGTGATACTCAGTGATATGTTGTGTTGGACATAGAGTGAATTTCTTTGCCAAATGTTTTGCAGATTTACTTTAGTGCCTTATTGCCAACAGAATGCGTGTTTTGTAATATTTTTATTCTGACATGTTTCCTTCTTTGCACTCTGTCATTTAGGTTAGTATTGTGGGGTAAGTAACATGTTGTTGATCTATCCTCAGTTTCTCCTATCACAGCCATTAAACTATGTAACTGTTTTAAAGTCACCATTGGCCTTATGGTGAAATCAGTGGAGGCTGCTGAGTGGAAGACAACTCATAATAATGTCTGGAACGGAGAAAATGGAAACCATGTGTTTAATTACCACGAGCCTGTTAAGGTGCCAACAACCTCCTTTGGGTGAAATCCCTGAGCATTTGCTTTCCTCTCCGGCGACTGAGTTAGGAAGGACGCCTGTATCTTTGTAGTGATTGGGTGTATTGATAAACCGTCCAAAGTGTAATTAATAACTTCACCATGCTCAAAGGGGTATTCAATGTCAAATGTATTTTATTTTACCCATCTACCAACAGGTGCTCTTCTTTGTGAGGCATTGGAAAAGCTCCCTGTCTTTGTGGTTGTATCTGTTTGAAATTCGTTGCTTGACCGAGGGAACTTACAGATGGGGTACAGAGATGAGGTAGTCATTCAAAAATCGTTGTTTGCATGTTAAATGTTAAATCCATGCAACTCATGTGACTAGTTAAGGAACTTCTACTTGGTCACAATCCCAGATCCGGGAGCACCCTCATCAGTAAAAAAGCTGACTAGCATAGCCTAGCATAGCGCCACAAGTAAATACTAGCATCTAAATATCATGAAATCACAAGTCCAAGACACCAGATGAAAGATACACATCTTGTGAATCCAGCCATCATTTCTGATTTTTAAAATGTTTTACAGGGAAAACACAATATGTATTTCTATTAGCTAACCACGATAGCAAAAGACCCAACTTTTTTTTTTTCACCATTTTTTTACTGCATAGGTAGCTATCACAAATTCGACCAAATAAAGATATAAATAGTCACTAACCAAGAAACAACTTCATCAGATGACAGTCTTATAACAGATTTATTGTATAGCATATGTTTTGTTAGAAAAATGTGCATATTTCAGGTATAAATCCTAGTTTTACATTGCAGCCACCATTACATGTTTCACAAACAGCTAGAATAACTACAGAAACCAACATGAAATACCTAAATACTCATCATAAAACAGTCCTATAACATCATATTACACAATACATATATGGTTTGTTCGAAAATGTGCATATTTAGCGGCGCAAAATGTGAATAGTAGCCAAACTGCAAACAAAATGTCGGGAGAAATCTTGGAGAGGCACCTAATCTAATCAATAACTAATCATAAACTTGACTAAAAAATACAGGTTGGACAGCAAATTAAAGGTACACTAGTTCTTAATGCAACCGCTGTGTTAGATTTTTACAATTAACGTTACTACGACATACAGCTTACGTTATAGCGAGACCGCGCCGAAATTAATGGCGGAATATTAGTTTAAACATTTTCGACAGAACTACGAATTAACATCATAAATTGTTCCTACTATTTGATGAGCTTCCATCAGAATCTTTTACAAGTTGTCCTTTGTCCAGAATAATCGTTGTTCGGTTGTAGAATGTCGTCTTCATCTGTGGAATTAGCTAACGAAGTTAGCCGAAGCTAGCCATGAGGCACATAAGTGGCCAACCCACCATAACGCCAAACAAAGAAAAAAACGAAAATCGCATTAAACTGATATAAACTGATATAACTCGGTTTAAAATAACTACATTATGATGTTTTTAACACATATATCAAATTAAATCAGAGCCGGAGATATCTAACTCCTAAAACGAAATCTTTTCAGAGCGCAATGGAGAGGTCCTTCTTGCGTCAGGCCAAACCATGGAAAGACCAGACCTTCCGTTCCAACAGGTCTTGTTCGGCCTCAGATCTAGCTAGACACCCCATTCCAACTCTCACTGCCTACTGACATCTAGTGGAAGGCGTATGCAGTGCATGTCGACCCATAGATTACATGCAAATTAATAAACTGACCCTGGAACAGAGCGCCCGATTTCAGATTTCTCACTTCCTGACAGGAAGTTTGCTGCAAAATGAGTTCTGTTTTACTCACAGATATAATTCAAACGGTTTTAGAAACTAGAGAGTGTTTTCTATCCAATAGTAATAATAATATGCATATTGTACGAGCAAGAATTGAGTACGAGGCAGTTTAATTTGGGAACAATTTTTTACAAAGTGGAAATGGCGCCCCCTATTGAGAAAAGGTTTTAAGGAAATCTTTACTCCTGAACTTATTTAGGCTTGCCATAGAAAAGGTGTTGAATACATATTAACTTGAGACAATTCATCTTTTCAATTTTATGTCTAAAAACATAATTCCACATTGTGTGTAGACCAGTGACACAAATCTCCATTTAATCCATTTTAATGAGATATGTAAAATGTTGGACCAAAAAGACCAAAAGATGTCATGGAAATTGAATGTAAAGGTTTTTATTACAGTGCAATTAATAAACAACCATAAATTCAGCCTCAATTGTTTTGCTCATTTAACACTCAATATAAAAACTGACAAGATAAATTCTAAATAGATACAGTTGAAGTCAGAAGTTTATGTACACCTTATGCAAATACATTTAAACTCAGTTGTTCACAATTCCTGACATTTAATCCAAGTAAAAATTCCTTGTCTTAGGATCACCACTTTATTTTAAGAATGTGAAATGTCAGAATAATAGTAGAGAGAATTATTTATTTCAGCTTTTATTTCTTTCATCACATTCCCAGTGGGTCTGAAGTTTACATACACTCAGTTAGTATTTGTTAGCATTGCCTTTAAATTGTTTAACTTGGGTCAAACGTTTCGGGTAGCCTTCCACAAGCTTCCCACAATAAGTTGGGTGAATTTTGGCCCATTCCTCCTGACAGAGCTGGTGTAACTGAATCAGGTTTGTAGGCCTCCTTGCTCGCACACACTTTTTCAGTTCTGCCCACAAATGTTCTATAGGATTGAGGTCAGGGCTTTGTGATGGCCACTCCAATACCTTGGCGTTGTTGTCCTTAAGCCATTTTGCCACAACTTTGGAAGTATGCTTGGGGTCATTGTCCATTTGGAAGACCCATTTGCGTCAAAGCTTTAAATTCCTGACTGATGTCTTGAGATGTTGCTTCAATATATCCACATCATTTTCCTACCTCATGATGACATCTATTTTGTGAAGTGCACCAGTCCCTCCTGCAGCAAAGCACGCCCACAACATGATGCTGCCACCCCGTGCTTCATGGTTGGGATGGTGTTCTTCGGCTTGCAAGCGTCCCCCTTTTTCCTCCAAACATAACGATGGTCATTATGGCCAAACAGTTCTATTTTTGTTTCATTAGACCAGAGGATATTTCTCCAAAAAGTACAATCTTTGTCCTCATGTGCTGTTGTAAACCGTAGTCTGGCTTTTTATGGCAGTTTTGGAGCAGTGGCTTCTTCCTTGCTGAGCGACCTTTCAGGTTATGTCAATATAGGACTCGTTTTACTGTGGATATAGATATCTTTGTACCTGTTTCCTCCAGCATCTTCACAAGGTCCTTTGCTGTTGTTCTGGTATTGATTTGCACTTTTCGCACCAAAGTACGTTCATCTCTAGGAGATAGAACGCGCCCCCTTCCTGAGCGGAATGACGGCTGAGTGGTCCCAAGGTGTTTATACTTGCGTACAATTGTTTGTTCAGATGAACGTGGTACCTTCAGGCATTTGGAAATTGAACCAGACTTGTGGAGGTCTACAATGTTTTTTCTGAGGTCTTGGCTGATTTCTTTTGATTTCCCCATAATTTCAAGCAAAGAGGCACTGAGTTTGAAGGTAGTCCTTGAAATACATCCACAGGTACACCTCCAACTGACTCAAATGATGTTAATCAGAAGCTTCTAAAGCCATGACATAATTTTCTGGAATTTTCCAAGCTGTTTAAAGGCACAGTCAACTTAGTGTATGTAAACGTCTGACCCACTGGAATTGTGATACAGTGAATTATAAGTGAAATAATCTGTCTGTAAACAATTGTTGGAAAAATGACTTGTGTCATTGTCACGTTCCTGACCTTATTTCCTTTGTTTAGTATGTGTTATGTGGTCAGGACGTGAGCTGGATGGGCATTCTATGTTATGTGTTTCTATGTTGGGTTAATTGTATTTGCCTGATATGGTTCTCAATCAGGGGCAGGTGTTTTACGTTTCCTCTGATTGAGAACCATATTAAGGTAGGCTGTTCTCACTGTTTGTTTGTGGGTGATTGTTGCTGTGTCTGTGTCTGTGCACCACACGGTACTGTTTCGTTTCGTTTTGTTCGTTCGTGTTTACGTTCGTGTTCGTGCGTTCATGTCTTTTATTGTTCGCAAGTTCAGGTCTGTTCACGTCGTTTATTGTTTTGTAGTTTGTTAAGAGTTTTTCCGTCTTCGTCTTTGTTTAAATAAACAAACATGTATTCTACCCAAACTGCGTTTTGGTCCGATCCATGCTCCTCCTCGTCCGAGGAGGAGAACGACTTAGACGACCGTTACAGTCATGCACAAAGTAGATGTCCTAACTGACTTGCCAAAACTATAGTTTGTTAACAAGAAATGATGTGTGGTGTGGAGTGGTTAAAAAATGAGTTTTAATGACTCCAACCTAAGTGTATGTAAACTTCCGACTTCAACTGTATAAACTGAAATTAGATTATATTGTTATTCTGGTAACTGCACAAAATATTAAGAGAAACATTGACTAGTAGATGTTAACACCATTCTGCCGTAATGTAGACTTCCTTCACCAACTTCCTGTCTTGTATCAGACCACTGTCTCTCCAACTACCTGTGTCTTCTCTCCTCAGTCATCATTGACTTTATATGGACTTAAACTGCCTTCAGTAAGCTAGTTGAACTCAGCAGTTCCTCTCTACTGGAACCCATTAAACAGATGCTCTGTGAACTCAACACTCAAAATTAATGGTTTAAAATAAAGATTAGCCTACATCATCGTATCAACATTATAGTAACAGTTAAAAACTTTTCATCCCAGCAAATTCTACAAATATACAGATAATCATAGAGCACACAATTATAAATGTTAAAAAAGTACCAATAGAAAACAGATACACCATGACGATACTGTACATAAAAACACTTAATACCCATTGGAAAATTAACATGCACCTCTTATTCACTTGTGCATAAAGTCCATCTAGGTTGTTAAGAGGTGGTTCCTGGTCCCCTCTTCTGGTCACATTGACTTCAGCGTACTCACTCTCCTGTCCCTGGACCCTGTCCTGGGCTGCAGCTGGGGTCTCTTTGGGTCGTAGTTTGGAGAAGTCTATGTCACCGTAGTGGATCTCTTCAGGCTGGTCTTCTGCAGGTTCCTCTGGTTCCTCTCCAGCTGTGGCCTGGTTAGTACACACTGTCCCAACCGGGGAGTTCCGTGGAGAGAACACAGAGAGAGGAACAGGTGTAAAGCTCTAAGCTCAGTCATGTGTAAAACTCTAAGGTCAGCAGGTTACACAACACATACTGAGTGGATGTCAACGAAAATGTAAATTAGACTGACTGGAGTAAAGAATTTCATTTTGTCAACAAATGAGCTCCAATCTAAAGAAAAAACTGTCAAAGTCCAACAGCTATTCTGTTATCATTCCATGTTCTTACAGGATGTGGCATTGCTATCGGTGTGGTCATCTCCCCTAAACTTGCTCTAAAATGATGTTAACCTCATGGCTTTGGATAGTTTCAGCATTAATTCAGTACTTCCTTAGATACACTTTGTAGATGGTTTGAAAGTGTAGCCTTATTCCCACCTGTCCCTGTGTATTGTCCGTCCTTTCAAGTCCATCGTGGAGCCTCGAGTTTCTCCTCCTGGAAGACATTTAGAAAGGCCTTCTGAATGCACTGAGAGGGTTTTCATATGCAAAAGCACAAATACAGCATAAATAATAGTTTGTATTGATTCCAGGAATAGTTTTTACTATCCAATAACACTGATCAGGCTGATAAGCAACAGGACCCCCAAAGTTCCTGCTGCAATCCCAAAAACCATTGTGGTAACAGTCTTTTCTTGCCCTGAAAATGCAGCACATATTAGGTAATTTCTCACATAAAGATCAGCAATGTACACTACACGACCAAAAGTATGTGGTCACCTGCTCATCGAACATCTCATTCCAAAATCATGGGCATTAATGTCAATGTCATTAAATAGCTGAATCCACGCGTTTGAAGGGGTGTCCACATACTTTTGAATATATAGTGTATATCTAACCTATGATTGTGCCCGACGTGCCCGTTTTACCTTTAATAGCCAGCTGCACGTCATTCGACTTCCAACAGCCGTGACTATTTCTTGCTTCACAGAAGTACAGTCCTCCATCAACAGCAATCACATTGAGGGTGTAACGCAGTCCAGATGCTACCTGTGCTGGTTTACCCCCACTGATCTTGAACCAGGTGAAGTTTGTCACAGGAGGGTTGGCTATACTGCTGCAGGTCAGATTAACACAGCTGCCCACTAATACTGGATCAGCTGGACTGATGGAGGCCGAGGTGTCCTAGAGACTGAGGGAGGGGTTCATTTACAATGTATCTGGATATGGTATATTGAATAGTCTCATCAAAACCGCTCTATTACAATCATCAGTGAAAACATGATAGAATGATCTATTCTACAGGAACCGGTGACTAAATCTTACATGAAACATTAAGCATCATGTTATGTTCAGCTGTCTTGTTGCTTGCCCCTACTGGGTAGACTGCAGTACAAGTGATGTTCTTCTCATGATGAAGGTATGACGGAGTGAAGGTCACCGTGGAGAGAACTGATTTGGTTTGGTCTGAATTCTCCTACAGTTGGATCTCAGTTGTGAACTGTGTTGGGAGAGTCCATGTCAGCTCAGGGGGGTGTTCAGGACAGGGAGCGATAGCAGAGCAGTTCAAACTGACAGGGGTCCCTTCCTTCACCTCACCTGAGACAGTAAGGATGGGACTGGAAGGCAAATCTGTAATACATTGTAGATAAATATATTTTACACTAACAGTTAAACTATCCACTTGTTCTACTCTTATCTTTGATGCAAGGAATCTAAACTGAGAAAAATAGTTGGTAAACAGTTAAATTGTCTCTTACCCCTAACAACTATATTAACAGACTTTCCAGTGTCTGTTACACAGAATGGTTGACTCTCAATCCTGAAGAAGTATCTATTAGTGTAACTGGTGGTTACATTGAAGAAGACTGTGGTGCAGTTCTTCTGGGACATGTTTCCAGTTATCTTCCCTTGATATGTGTTGACCGTCTCACTACTGTTAAATATCACACTGTCCGGACGCACATCAAAGTATTTGTATTCTTTAATCCACACTCCAGAGGTTAGTTCTGCACTGTTAAATTTATCCTTATGTTGTTCCGGAATATCAAATGAACATGGGATTTGCACACAGGAGCCAGTCAGTACATCCAGTCTAGCTGTCATTGTGGTTATCAAATCTCGTTGACCAAAACAGGCCAAAACACCTGCAACATAAAATACAACATCAGGGAGGTTCTGATATTCGGTACAGTCCAATGATATGTATTAACCCTAGACGACTGCCAGGTGCCGCTGTTTGGAAGCCACTGCACAGACATCTTGTTACTCCTCCTCCATTGTAAAACAGATTTTGGAAGATATAGAAATGCATTTATTAATGTCTACATACATTTTGACAAGTATATTCTATTACAGACACCTTAATGCAAACTTTTAAATTATATTTTGTAAAACTGCAACACTTCCTTCAACCCTTTCTCCAGCCAATGATCGCATCTTGTGTCTCACTGAACTGGAATTATTAACTACTTAATCTTTGAGTCAGAGATTTTCCTTCAAATTCGGTGTGTAGCCATGGGCTCCCCCTTTGACCCCAACTATGTGAACCTGTATGTGGAACAATTTGAGGAACCACTCATTTACAAACAGAGACACTCTCTAAAGAGTGACACTCTCTACTCTCTAAAATCCTCTCATGGAAGAGATACATAGATGATGTCTTTGTGCTCTGGGAAGGAAGTCAGCAGGAACTAAATAATTTCCAAACTCTGCTAAACGAGAGCTGCTAAATATCTCAAATTCACCATGCAGACTTGATTAGAGAAAAATAAACTACCTGGACTTATGGATCATCAAAGAGAATGATGCATTACATACAGACTTGTATACAAAGCCAACAGACCTCAATACCCTGCTACGTGGGGATAGTATGCATCCCCTTCCCCTCAGGAATGGTCTACCATATAGACAGTTATGCAGGATTAAACAAGTCTTTTGCACTAAGTACACCAAGTGTTCAGAGAAAATGAAAGCAATCCTGAAGAAGCACTGGCATATTCAGAAATCAGACAAAACAATTACACACCTCTTCAAGGAACCCCCACTGGTGGTCTATAAGCATGGTCGCAATATTGGAGATAGCTTAGTGAGATCTGACCTGCCCCCTGAGCCCACTCAGACACTCTTGACACCCATTCCAAATGGGAACTACAAATGTGGCTCTAGCGCACAGTGCAATAGCACTACAAAAACATCCTTCTTCAGATACCCTCATACAGGTGGTAAAATCCCTGTTAGGGGTATCATCTCTTGCAAGACAAAGGGAGTAATCTATCTCATCACATGTTCATGTGGAAAAGCCTACTTATTACAAATGAAAAAATAATTTAAACAATGCATAGCTGTAGGAACACTGATTATCTAGTAGCAGCTCACTTTGTTGAAGCAACACAGGTTGATCCCATCTCCTCCCTCAAATACACAGGTATTGATCCTGTTGCTCTACCAAGGAGAGGAGGTAATATGGAGATCCTACTACTACAGAGGGAGGACTACTGGATTTCCTATTGAAAAACATTGACCCCTAGTGGTCAGAATATTGACTTTGATCTCAGGCCCTTCTTGTGAACAATTACTTTTATGAAGAAGTCTTATAAATGAATATATTCTTTCTACAACTTATCAGCGTACAGCCAATATCTTCCCCCTGTTGATGATACTTATTATGCATTATGGATGAACCAAAAGATTACTTGTAACACCATTTTATGAAATTGGAAACAATAAATATATGTGAAATTAAATTAAACAATAATGTATGTTGATGCTAATCGTATGCTAATGTTAATGATAACAATAGCCTAATATATTCAATATGCTGTAAAGTATTGTCTATTAATAGTTTCACTCAATTCATTCAAATTAAACTCGTAATTATGACACACCCCTCACTATTGTCATTGGTTGCACTAATTTCACTGTTTGTCTGCATAACCTGGTTCAAGCATTCATGGCTTTACCCTGAAGAAGGCACAGGGATGCCGAAACGTTGGTGTTTTACCCAATAAATGACTGGGAGTTTATATATATATAGAGTGTGCAACTCTCTTTGTTTTTATAGCTTACAGTGTATTCACCGTTAGTCAGCACCTCTACAATAAGTCATTTTCTCTGAGTGTGCTCCAGCTCATGCTTTTTATATGACCTGAACATAACAAATAAAATAATAAACATGTAAAGATATTAAAGTATTTTATTTATAGAGTACTAACTTTACTGTCCCCCTCTACAACAAAATACTTAAATACATGTAATTTTGTCCTTGAAACATTTTATTGAAATGCTGTAGAATTCCATTAATTCTTATGGAGGACTGCTTCTTCTGGGGAGACCATATATAGAGACCGGTGGATTTAAAGTCTCTCATTGGCCGTTACATAGCATCAGCGATCCAGGGTTTATACACATCAACGGTACAGTCTCTACTAATAATAATAATAATATAGACTTATTTCAATGAACATGTGGGTGTTGCATAACTTTGTTTAAGTAATAAATGAAATAAGTATGTCATTGTTGTGTTATTTGTTCACTCAGGTTCCATTTATCCGATATCAGCTTTTGATTGAATATCTGATAACATTCAGTATCAAAAATATCAGAAATACTTTTTCACAAGACTGTTTGAATCCAGACTATTAAAATGCACTAATCAAAAATTAACTGTACACTTTTCAACACAGTTATATAGCACATCCCATAAAATATAATGACTTGTGGTTATTCCTTTATGTCTGATTCATAACTAGTTGTTGTTGTGTGGAAGACTCACCTGACATAAAGAGGACAATGAGAAAAAACATGTTCTCAGGACAAGCCATGTGAGAACTCACACACTACTGATCACCTGAAACAGTACAAACATACACTTACTGGTAGAGTAGCTTAACTCACACAACACATTGCATTGAACCATCTCCATATCAAATACATTATGTCCTTCAGTTGTGAAGATAATACATGAACAAACAGCAGTACTTTAGAACATTTTGAATCTCATTACTCATAATTAATTTCCTTTCATTTATTTCGAACATTCAAATTAAGAGAAAATATATTGAAGAAGTTGATACTTGCCTTAGACGGTAACGTACACTGTCTACAGCAGAAACTGTCACACACATAGTGAGGTCTGACAAACTAAAGTGATGAAATTCATGTGGCATAGCTCACATCTCATCAGTGACGTACTTCCTAATAGGTGTATGAGAAATTATGCTCAAACAATACTTCAGTATTTAATGTCCCTTTCTCGGGGTAGGACAGGTCAGCAGCATTTTGAAACGGGCCCCAAATCGCTAAGTCCGCCCCCGACACATTGTTAAATTATACAAATGAAACTTTCGGCATTATAACCATCTCCCTCTCCTCTATCTCCCAGCCTGAATGGGAATATCTGTGGCACTTAAACATATAGTTAAATCATGAACCAAAATCCACTATTCATTTATTCAAGAGTTAAATTGGTTAAATTCGAGTTTGAAAAAAAACCATATGGTTGTCACATTATGTTTCAACATGAAAAACAGACTTGATTAGAAACAGAGTAACTATAACTGTATCTGACTGATTCTCACACCACTCAACTTCTCCTACACCAACTTCCTCTTTGAAGTCTATTTGCCAAGAGGAGCCTGGTGGGCTGGAAGCTACAGAGACACTCTTTTCACTCCACTCTGACACGGAATTGACTTTAGGATGATTATGAGCATTTATGTAGCAGGTTAGGAGAATTATCATAGCATGTTAAGAGCCTGAGGTTAAGGTCAGGTAAAATAGATAGGTTTAGGGAAAATGCTCTCCTAATCAGGGTTGGATGACCGCATTTGGGACCCTGAGTTTACTTTCCTGTATTTCAAAACGTTCTGCCATGGTGCAGAGAACTATTTTTTATATTTTTGCTGTTTTATAGCACATCATGCTTGTGTTCACATTTTGCCATGAGGCTGATATAAAGGTTGTAGTTTTAAAGCTAATTTCCTGCAGTTCTACACATTTTGCTATCATATGCTATCTGGGGCCGTTCAGTAATCCAGCCCTGCTGCTAACCTGCTTCCAAAATCACTTCTTATTAAAGTGCCGTGAAAAGTGCCGTGAAAAGAATGTCCCGGGTGACACAGGAGGGAGCCAGCGACCTACAGGTCCTGGGCGGCAAGGAGGACATGGGTGCCCTCTTCGGTGGTCAAGTCTAGATGGGATTAAGTTTTTGTCAAAATTATGTTAAAAGTATAAATATTACAGCATTTTAGCTAATCCTAACCCTTTTCCGTACTTTAATTTAATTTCCATAACCTGCTATGTTAATTCTCCTAACCTGCTGCATAGATTCTCCTAAACTAGCTAGAAAACTCAATTTTGACAAAAGCTGTATCCCTTCTAGACAAAACCCTCAACCTTCCTGAAGGCCCTCTGGAAGAAGGAGACCCAGGAGCTGAGGGTATATTTTACCCAGCAGGTGTGAGCCGACCTCCCCCAACAGATGGTCTCCCAGGCTTCAATGGGAATGTGTGTGTGATGTTTTTATAAATCGAGTTAAATCATAAACGTTGAATAGAACAAGTGTAGACCTTACCGTGAAATGCTTACTGACAAGCCCTTAACCAACAGTGCAACTCAAGAAAGAGTTAAGAAAATGTTTATTAAATTAACTAAGGTAAAACATTATATAAAAAAACACAATAAATGAACAATAACAAGGATATATACAAGGTGTACCAAGTCAATGTGCGGGGGTACAGGTTAGTCGAGGTAATTTGTACATGTAGGTAGGGGTGAAGTGACTAAGCATAGATAATAAACAGCGAGTAGCAGCAGTGTACAAAACAAATGAAGGTGGGGAGGGTCAATGCAAATAGTCCGTTGGCCATTTGATTAATTGTTCAGCAGTCTTATGGCTTGGGGGTAGAAGCTGTTAACAAGCCTTTTGGTCCTAGACTTGGCGCTCCGGTACTGCCTGCTGTGCGGAAGCAGAGAGAAAAGTCTTTGACTTGGGTGACTGGAGTCTCTGACAATTTTTTGGGCTTTCCTCTGACACCGCCTAGTATATAGGTCCTGGATGGGATGAAGCTTGGCCCCAGTGATGTACTGGGCCGTACGCACTACTCTCTGTAGCGCCTTACGGTCAGATGCCGAGCAATTACCATACCAGGCGGTGATGCAACCGGTCAAGATGCTCTCGATGGTGCAGCTGTTAGAACCTTTTGAGGATCTTGGGACCCATGCCAAATCATGGGGTTGTCAAATCATTTTTTCAACATGAAAAACAGACTTGGTATGAAACAGAGTAAGTGTAATTGTATCTGACTGATTCTCACACACACCACTCAACTTCTCCTACACCAACTTCCTCTTTTTCTTGCTTAACTTCCTCTTTAAAGTCTATTTGCCAAGAAAACCCTGGTGGGCTGGATGACACATTTTCACACCACTTCTATACAGAATTGACTTTTTCGTATCAGGCTAGAAGAATTTATGCAGCAGGTTAGGAGAATTACGGCTATAGGTTACGACCCCACACCCCCCCTCCTACTTCCTGCATTTCAACCCATTTTATCATGGTGCAGAGAGCATTTCAACCCATTTTATCATGGTGCAGAGAGCATTTCAACCCATTTTGCCATGGTGCAGAGAGCATTTCAACCCATTTTGCCATTGTGTGGAGGGCATTTCAACCCATTTTGCCATGGTGCAGAGAGTATTTCAACCCATTTTGCCATTGTGTGGAAGGCATTTCAACCCATTTTGCCATGGTGTGGAGAGCATTTCAACCCATTTTGCCATTGTGTGGAGGGCATTTCAACCCATTTTGCCATGGTGTGGAGAGCATTTCAACCCATTTTGCCATGGTACAGAGAGCATTTCAACCCATTTTGCCATGGTGTGGAGAGCATTTCAACCCATTTTGCCATGGTGTGGAGAGCATTTCAACCCATTTTGTCATGGTGCAGAGATACATATTTACAGTTTTATAATGCTATTCTACATGTTGTCATGAAGCTGACAGAAAATGTTGTTGTTTTAGAGCTAATTTCCTACTATTCAACACATTTTTCTATCATATGCTATCTGGGACCGTTCTGTAGTCCAGCCCTGCTCCTAACCTGCTACCGAAATCACTTCTTATTGAAGTGGCGTGAAAAGAGTGTACCGGGTGCCACAGGAGGGAAACAGCGACCTACAGGGACTGGGAGGCAAGTTGGACATGGGCTCCCTTTACGACGGTCAAGTCTAGATGGGATAAAGCTTTTGTAAAATTGACATCAAATTATTTTAGCGTTTGAGCTAATTCTAACACTTTTCCGTTCCTTGATCTAATTATCATAACCTGCTACGTTAATTATCCTAACCTGCTGCCTAAATTCTCCTAAACTTGCTAGAAAACTACATTTGGATAAAAGCTGTATCCCTTCTAGACAAAACACTCTTCGACCTGCCCAAGGCCTTCTGGGAGAAGGAGACCCAGGAGCTGAGGGTTCACTTTACCCAGCAGGTGGGAGCCGACTTCCCCCAACAGGTGGAGGGAGAGCTGAAGGCTCTGGAGGACAGGATCAGGAGAAAGTATTGACTATTGGACATTACACTACGCTGATGCTGCAATATGGTGGGGATGGGGATATGGTGGGACTGACAAAAAAAGGACGAACAAGCTCATTTCAGTTTTGTGGAAACTGCTTTGCCTATATGTGGATAAAATGTATGAAAATACAATGAAACGATGTGCCTGCATGCAGATCAGGCTACCACTCACTATCAATGGATATATGAGTAGGTAGTAGGTGATAAAACAGAACCAATCTTACTGCTCTTTCCATGACATAGACTGACCAGGTGAATCCAGGTTAAAGCTATGATCCCTTATTGAAGTCACTTGTTAAATCCACTTCAATCAGTGTAGACGAAGGGGAGGTGACAGGTTAATGAAGGATTTTTAAGCCTTGAGACAATTGAGAAGTGTATTTCAACTCTTAATGATCGGCTATGAAAAGCCAACTGAGATTTATTCCTGATTATTATTTGACCATGCTTGTCATTTATGAACATTTTGAAAATCTTGGCTCTCTCTAATTTTCTCCTTCTCTCTTTCTTTCTCTCGGAGGACCTGAGCCCTAGGACCATACGTCGGGACTACCGGCCGTGGTGACTCCTTGCTGTCCCCAGTCCGCCTGGCCTTGCTGCTATTCCAGTTTCAACTGTTCTGCCTGCGGTTATGGAACCCCTACCTGTCCCAGACCTGCTGTTTTCAACTCTTAATGATCGGCTATGAAAAGCCAACTGAGATTTATTCCTGATTATTATTTGACCATGCTTGTCATTTATGAACATTTTGAAAATCTTGGCTCTCTCTAATTTTCTCCTTCTCTCTTTCTTTCTCTCGGAGGACCTGGGCCCTAGGACCATGCGTCGGGACTGCCGCCCGTGGTGACTCCTTGCTGTCCCCAGTCCGCCTGGCCTTGCTGCTATTCCAGTTTCAGCTGTTCTGCCTGCGGTTATGGAACCGCCACCTGTCCCAGACCTGTTGTTTTTCAACTCTTAATGATCAGCTATGAAAAGCCAACTGAAAATTATTCATGATTATTATTTGACCATGCTTGTCACTTATGAACATTTTTGAACATCTTGGCATAGTTCTGTTATAATCTCCACCCGGCACAGCCAGAAGAGGACTGGCCACCCCTCATAGCCTGGTTCCTCTCTAGGTTTCTTCCTAGGTTTTGGCCTTTCTAGGGAGTTTTTCCTAGCCACCGTGCTTTTACACCTGCATTACTAGCTGTTTGGGGTTTTAGGCTGGGTTTCTGTACAGCACTTCGAGATATTAGCTGATGTACGAAGGGCTATATAAAATAAAATTGATTGATTGATTGATTGTATGTGAACCATTTAGTGGGTGTTTGGGTAAGACAATAAATGTAAGTGCCTTTGAATGAGGTGTGGTAGTAGGTGCCAGGCGCACTGGTTTCAAGAACTGCAATACTGCTGGGTTTTTTCACTCTAAACAGTTTCCGGTGTGTATCAAGAATGGTCCAACCCCCAAAGGAAATCCATCCAACTTGACACAACTGTAGGAAACATTGGAGTCAACATGGGCCAACATCGCTGTGGAATGCTTTCGACACCTTGAAGAGTCCATGCCTCGATGAACTGAGGCTGTTCTGAAGACAAAAGGGGTTTCAACTCAAAATTAGGAAGGTGTTCCTAATGTTTGGTATACTCAGTGTCTTCAGAAAGTACCCCTTGACTTATTCCACATTCTGTTGTTTTACAGCTTGAATTAAAAATGGATTAAATAGCATGCCCATAACACGTTGCAGCCATCACCATGCTTGAAAATATGAAGAGTGGTACTCAGTGATGTGATGTGTTGGATTTGCTCCAAACATAACACTTTGTATTCAGGACATAAAGTTAATTTCTTTGCTCATTTTTTAGCACTATTACTTTAGTGCCTTATTGCAAACAGAATGCATGTTTTGGAATATGTTTATTCTGTACATGTTTCCTTCTTCTCACTTTGTCATTTAGGTTTGTGTTGTGGAGTAACTACACTGTTGTTGATAGATCCTCAGTTTTCTCCAGTCACAGCCGTTAAACACTGCAACTGTTTTAAAGTCACCACTGGCGTTATGGTGAAATCAGTGGAGGCTGCTGAGAGGAAGACAACTCATAATTATGTCTGGAACGGAGAAAATGGAATCAAACACATGGAAAATGTGTTGGATGTATTTGGTACCATTCCACCTGTTCTGCTCCAGCCATTACCTCGAGTCCGTTCTCCCCAATTAAGGTGCTACCAACCTCCTGTAGGTGAAATCCCTGAGCGGTTTTGTAGTGAATGGGTGAATTGACAAACCATCCACAGTGTAATTAATAACTTCACCATGCTCAAAGGGAAATTAATTGTCAGATTATAATTTGCTTTACCCATCTACCAACGGGTGCCCTTCTTTGAGAGGTATTGGAAAAGCTCTCTGGTCTTTGTGGTTTAATCTGTGTTTGAAATTCGCTGCTTGACTGAGGGACCTTACAGATAATTGTATGTGTAGGGTACAGCGATGAGGTAGTCATTCAAAAATCATGTTAAACACTAGTATTGCACACAGTGAGTCCATGCAACTTCTTATGTGACATGTTAAGAAAATCTTTACTCCTGAAATGATTTAGGCTTACCATAAGACAGGGGTTAAATACTTCTTTATTTTTAGACTTCTTGTTCTTGTCTAAAAACATAATTCACATTATGAGGAATTGTGTGTAGGCCAGTAACACAAAATCTCAATTTAATCAATTTTAATGAGGAATGTAAAATGTTACATTAATAAACAACCTTATATTCCGTCTCAATTGTTTCTTTGATTTAACATTCAACATAAAAACTGACACAATAACTTCTAAATAGATATAAACTGAAAATAGATGATATTATTATTCTGGTAACTGCACAAAAGATGCAGAGAAACAGTGACTAGTAGATGTTAACACCATTCTGACATCATGTAGACTTACTTTACCAACTTCCTGTCTTGTATCAGACTACTGTCTCTCTAACTGTGTCTTCTCTCCTCAGTCATCATTGACTTTATATGGTCTTAAACTGCCTTCAGTAGGCTAGTTGAACTCAGCAGGTCCTCTATACTGGAACCCATTAAACAGATGCTCTGTGAACTCAACACTAAAAATAAATGGTCTAAAATAAAGAGTAGCCTACATCATCGTATCACCACTACATTAACAGTTAAACACTTTTCCCCCAGCAAATTCTACAAATATTCAGATATTCAAAGAGAACACAATTATAAATGTAACAAAAGTATCATTATAAAACGAATACACAATGACAATACTGTACACAAAAACACTTAATACCCATTGGCTAAATACTTAAAATGCACCTATTTTATTGACTTGTGCTTAAAGACCATCTAGGTTAAGTGGTGTTTACTGGTTCCCTCTACCGACCGTGGCCTGGTTAGAGCACACTGTCCCAGCCGGGGAGTTCTGTGGAGAGAACACAGAGAAAGGAACAGTTGTCAGGACCGACACTTCAGAAGAATAATGACTTCATAGTTACAGTTGGTTACACAACACAGTATTCATTCAATTCTTCCTTAAACACACATTCTAGATGGGTTTTAAAAGTTTATTCTAACATTCCCACCAGTCCCTGTGAACGGTCTGTCATGTCAAACCCACTGGGGAGTCTAGATGTTCTCCTCCTCCTGGAAGACAAGAATAAAGGTCTTTTGACATAATTTAGGTTTTCATATACAAAAGCACAATCAGCATGATAAATATGTTAAAATTGAGGCTGGGAATATCTTTTTACCATGCAAAGAATACGATCAGGCTGAAAAGGAAAAGCAACCCCAAGGTTTTTCCTACAATCTCATAAACCTTTGGGTTAACAGGCTCTTCTTGCCCTGTAAACAAAGCACATATTATGATCATCTGTTCCTAAAAGAGGAAACATTTTGCACATTGTCTAACATTACAAATTACACATATACTGTAGATGTACAGATGTAAGATCTTAATTTAGCCAGTATTGTTGCAGCGAAATAATCCTGCAGCAAAAGGATTTGAATGTTTCCTCCGTAATGTTGTTCCATTGAAGGTGAGGCTATTAGCTGGACAAAATAAGGCTACATGAAAAGTGCAATACTGTTAATATAACCACGTTTTAGTGCATATTCTTGGTGAATTTATGTAAATCAAAGCTTATCTGCATTTCCCACAATGCAATAAACTTCTCTGCAACAAAATAGTGATCAAATTAAGATCCTACAGATGTATCATACCTAGATACATTTAGCAGGCATGCTTTATCTGGTCTGTTCCACAAAACAAGTATATCTCTTCTACTGTATATCTATCTATATCTATAATATTCTTAATGTTGTGCCATTTTGAATGTGCCAATGCGTCTACCTTTAATAGCCAGCTGCACTTCCTTTGACTTCCCATAGCCGTGACTATTTCTTGCTTCACAGTAGTATAGTTCTCCATCACGAATAGTCACATTGAGGGTGTAACTCTGTCCAGATGCTACCTGTGCTGGTTTACCCCCACAGATCTGGAACCAGGTGAAGGATGTCACAGGAGGGTTGGCTGTACTGCTGCAGGTCAGATTAACACAGCTGCCCACTAATACTGGATCAGCTGGACTGATGGAGGCCGAGGTGTCCTTAGGAGAGACTGAAGGAGAGGGGTTCATTTAGAATGTATCTGATATGGTATATTGAATAGTCTCATCAAAACCACTATTACAATCATCAGTGAAAACATGATAGAATGATCTATTCTTCAGGAACCGGTGACTAAATCTTACATGAAACGTTAAGCATCATGTTATGTTCAGCTGTCTTGTTGCTTGCCCCTACTGGGTAGACTGCAGTACAAGTGATGTTCTTCTCATGATGAAGGTATGATGGAGTGAAGGTCACCGTGGAGAGAACTGATTTGGTTTGGTCTGGATTCTCCTGCAGTTGGTTCTCAGTTGTGAACTGTGTTGGGAGAGTCCATGTCAGCTCAGGGGGGTGTTCAGGACAGGGAGCGACAGCAGAGCAGTTAAAACTGACAGGGGTCCCTTCCTTCACCTCACCTGAGACAGTAAGGATGGGACTGGAAGGAAAATCTGTAATACATTGTAGATAAAGATATTTTACACAAATAGTTAAACTGTCCACTTGTTCTACTCTTATGTTTGATGCAAGGAATATAAACTGGAAAAAATTGTTGGTTAAAAGTTGAATTGTCTCTTACCTCTAACAACTATATCAACAGACTTTCCAATGTCTGTTGCACGGAATGGTTGACTCTCAATCCTGAAGAAGTATCTATTAGTGTAACTGGTGGTTACATTGAGGAAGACTGTGGTACAGTTCTTCTGGGACATGTTTCCAGTTATCTTCCCTTGATATCTGTTGACCGTCTCACTACTGTTAAATATCACACTGTCCGGATGCAGATCAAAGTATGGGATTTCTTTCATCCACACTCCAGAGGTATGTATTGTGCTGTTAAATGTATACTTATTTTGGTGAGGAATGTCAAATGAACATGGGATTTGCATACAGGAGCCAGTCAGTACATCCAGTTTATTTGGCATTGTGGCGATCAAACCTCGATGACCAAAGCAGGCCAAAACACCTGCAACATGAAAGTCAACATCAGGGAGGTTCTGATATATTTTCGGTTCAGTCCAATGATATGTTTTAAACCTAGATGACTGACAGGGGCCGCTGTGAGGAAGCCATTGCACAGCCATCTAGCTAGTCCTCCTCCATTGTAAAAGCTATAGAAATGCATGTATTAATGTCTACATCCATTTTGACAAGTATATTCTATTACAGACACCTTAATGCAAACTTTTAAATTATATTTTGTAAAACTGCAACACTTCATTCAACAGAGAGACCCTACCCTTTCTCCAGCCAATGATTGCATCTTGCATCTCACTGAACTGGTATTATCCAATAACTAATTTATCATTGAGTCAGAGTTTTTCCTTCAAATTGTGTAGCCATGGGCTCCCCCTTTGCCCCCAACTATGTGAACCTGTATGTTGAACAATTTGAGGAAGCACTCATTTACAAAACATAGAGACACACCCCCTACTTTCTAAAATTCTCTCATGGAATATAAACATAGATGATGTCTTTGTGCTCTGGGAAGGAAGTCAGCAGGAACTAAATTAATTCCAAACTCTGCTAAACGAGAGCTTTGAATATCTCAAATTCACCATGCAGACTGATGAGAGAAAATTGAACTACCTGGACTT
Source organism: Salvelinus namaycush (assembly GCF_016432855.1). Lineage (NCBI taxonomy): Eukaryota > Metazoa > Chordata > Actinopteri > Salmoniformes > Salmonidae > Salvelinus > Salvelinus namaycush. The sequence goes on from NW_024061250.1 coordinate 117,831, forward strand.
TTGGATCATCAAAGAGAAAGATGCATTACATACAGACTTGTATACAAAGCCAACAGACCTCAATACCCTGCTACGTGGGGATAGTATGCATCCCCTTCCCCTCAGGAATGGTCTACCATATAGCCAGTTATGCAGGGTTAAATGAATCTGTTGCCAACAGTCAGACTTTGACAGCAATGCTAAGAAAACGAAAAATACATTCAAAATTCAAGGCTACAATGAAAAAACGCTTGATGCTGCAATGATGAAAATATCTCAAAAACCAAGAGAGGATTTGCAAAAACTAAACCAAAGAAGAAAAACAACGCAACAGTTTTTTGCACTAAGTACACCAAGTGTTCAGAGAAAATGAAAGCAATCCTGAAGAAGCACTGGCATATTCTGCAATCAGACAACAAAATTGCACACCTCTTCAAGGAACCCCCACTGGTGGTCTATAAGTGTGGTCGCAATATTGCGGATAGCTTAGTGAGATCTGACCTGCCCCCTGAGCCCACTCAGACACTCTTGACACCCATTCCAAATGGGAACTACAAATGTGGCTCATGCTCACAGTGCAATAGCTTTACAAAAACATCCTTCTATAGACACCCACATACAGGTGGAAAAATCCCTGTTAGGGGTATCATCTCTTGCAAGATAAAGGTAGTGATCTATCTCATCACATGTTCATGTGGGAAAGCCAACGTTGGACAAACGAAAAGACAATTAAAACAATGCAGAGCTGAACACCACAGCTCAATCAGGTGTAAGAACACTGATTATCTAGTAGCAGCTCACTTTGTTGAAGCTAACCATCCCATCTCCTCCCTCAAAAACACACTCATTTACACACGCATTGAGCATGTTGGTCTACCAAGGAGTGGAGGTAACATGGAGGTCCTACTACTACAGAGGGAAGCCTACTGTATATATGCTTTTTTAAAACATTGACCCCTAGTGGTCTGAATATTGACTTTGATCTCAGGCCCTTCTTATGAACAATTAACTATTGTCTTTTAACAGTTTCACTCATTTCATTCTAATTACCCTCATAATTTACACCCTTTCTTCTTTAAGGTTGCTGCCCCTATCATCGCCAAGCCTATCTCCGACCTTTTTAACCTGTCTCTCCTTTCTGGGGAGGTTCCCATTGCTTGGAACGTAGCCATGGTTTGCAAACACAGGTGGGAACAAGCTACCTAACTATGGTTCTCACCTGTGTTTGTGGGTAGTTATGTTCTGTGTAGTGTTTGTATCACCTGTCAAAACTGTTTCGGTTATTCCTTTTGTTATTTTGTATTTAGTGTTCAGTTTCGAATAAATAATATGAACACGTATCACGCTGCATCTTGGTCCTCACCTTCTTCTTCCAACAGCCGTTACAGAACTACCCACCACCAACGGACCAAGCAGCGTGGAAAAAAAGGAGGAATGGACATGGGAGGACATTCTGGACGGGAAGGGATCCTACACATGGGAGGAGATCCTGGCTGGAAGGGATCGCCTCCCATGGGAAGAGGTGGAGGCAGCCAGGAGAGCAGAGGCAGCAGGAGAAGGGAACCAGCGGTACGAGGGAACACGGCTGGCAAGGAAGCCCGAGAGGCAGCCCACTATTTTTTGTGGGGGGAGGGCTCAGGTTGGAGGTTGGAGACCTGAGCCCACTTCCCGTTCTTACCGGGGCGAGCACGTGACTGGTCAGGCCCCGTGCTATGGGGTGATGCGCACGGTGTCTCGGCCGAGCATCCACAGCCCGGTGTGCTCGGTGCCAGCGTCCCGCATTTGCCGGGTGGAAGCTGGCATCCAGCCAGAACGGGCGGGGCCAGATCTGCGCTCGAGACCGCCAGTGCGCCTCCACGGCCCAGTGTATCCAGTGCCTCGGCCAAGGAAGAGGCCTCCTGCATGTCTCCCCAGCCTGGTGAGTCCTGTGCCTATGCTAAGCCCTAACCCTCCTGCATGTCTCCCCAGCCTGGTGAGTCCTGTGCCTTCTCCCAGAGCCAGGCCTCCTGTGTGTCTCTCCATTCCAGTGATGATCCATGGCAAGAAGCCTCCAGTGAGGATCCATGGCAAGAAGCCTCCAGTGATGATCCATGGCAAGAAGCCTCCAGTGATGATCCATGGCAAGAAGCCTCCAGTGATGATCCATGGCACGAAGCCTCCAGTGATGATCCATGGCACGAAGCCTCCAGTGATGATCCATGGCAAGAAGCCTCCAGTGATGATCCATGGCACGAAGCCTCCAGTGATGATCCATGGCACGAAGCCTCCAGTGATGATCCATGGCACGAAGCCTCCAGTGATGATCCATGGCACGAAGCCTCCAGTGATGATCCATGGCAAGAAGCCTCCAGGGGTGAGACATGGCACGAAGCCTCCAGAGACGGCCTCCTGTCCGGAGCTGCCAGAGTCTCCCTCCTGTCCGGAGCTGCCAGAGTCTCCCTCCTGTCCGGAGCTGCCAGAGTCTCCCTCCTGTCCGGAGCTGCCAGAGTCTCCCTCCTGTCCGGAGCTGCCAGAGTCTCCCTCCTGTCCGGAGCTGCCAGAGTCGCCCTCCTGTCCGGAGCTGCCAGAGTCTCCTTCCTGTCCGGAGCTGCCAGAGTCGCCCTCCTGTCCGGAGCTGCCAGAGTCGCCCTCCTGTCCGGAGCTGCCAGAGTCGCCCTCCTGTCCGGAGCTGCCAGAGTTGCCCTCCTGTCCGGGGCCCGCTGCGAGGGTCCCCAGTCCGGGGTCGGTGGCGAGGGTTCTCGCTCTAGAGGCGCCACCTAAGTGGGCCAAGCCAGAGGTGGAGCGGGGTCTACGTACTGCACCAGAGCCGCCACCGCGGTGAAATGCCCACCCAGACCCTCCCCTATAGGTTCAGGTTTTACGGCCGGAGTCCGCACCTTTGGGGGGGGGGGGGGGGGGGGGGGGTACTGTCACGCCCTGACCTTAGTTCCTTTGTTATGTCTCTATTTTGGTTTGGTCAGTGAGTTGGTTGGGTTGGGGTGGGCATTCTATGTTTTTGTTCTATGTGTTATATTTCTATGTGTTTGGCCGAGTGTTTGGCCGAGTGTGGTTCTCAATCAGAGGCAGCTGTCTATCGTTGTCTCTGATTGAGAACCATACTTAGGTACCCTCATCCCACCTGTGTTTTGTGGGTAGTTGTTTTCTGTTGTGTGTCTGCACCAGCCAGAACTGTTTCGGTCGTTATTTTTGTTATTTTTGTTATTTCTGTGTTCATTAAATAAATATGGACACGTACCACGCTGCACCTTGGTCCTCTCCTTCCAACAGCCGTTACAGTATTGTTATTTTATTTATTGAATTAACAAAGTTATGCAACACCCAATTCCCCTGTGTGAAAAAGTAATTGCCCCCTTACACTCAATAACTGGTTGTGCCACCATTCCAAAACACATAATCTACATGAAAATGTAAAACAAAGCAACAAATTTCAAGTTTTGGAATGGCCTAGCCAAAGTCCAGACCTAATCCCAAATGAGATATTGTGACATTTCATGCTTGAAAACCCACAACTGTTGCTGAGATAAAGCAGTTCTGCATGGGAGATTGGGCCAAAATTCCTCCACAGCGATGTGAGAGACTAATCAACAAAAACAGGAAGTGTATGGTTGGAGTCTATGTAGCTAAAGTTGGCACAACGAGTCATTGAGAGTTAGGGGGCAATTACTTTTTCACACAGGGACATTGGGTGTTGCATAAGAAATAAATGAAATAAGTATGTCATTGTTGTGTTATTTGTTCACTCAGGTTCCATTTATCTAATATTAGCTTTTGATTGAATATCTGATATAATATCAAACATTTACTAGCAAAAATATGCAAAAGTAGAACAAATTTGAAAGCGGGCAAAAACATTTCACAGCACTGTTTGAATCTAGACTTTTAAACTGCACTAATCAGGAATTAACCTCACACTTTTCTACACAATTAAACAGCTGGAATATAGCGCATCCCATGAAATATCTTGACTTGTGGTTATTCCTTTATGTCTGATTCATAACTAGTTGTTGTGTGGAAGACTCACCTGACATAAAGAGGACAATGAGAAAAAACATGTTCTCAGAACAAGCCATGTGAGAACTCACACACTACTGATCACCTGAAACAGTACAAACATACACTTCCTGTTATAGTAACTGACACACAACTGATCACCTGAAACATTACAAACATACACTTCCTGTTATAGTAAGTGACATACTACTGATCACCTGAAACAGTACAAACATACACTTCCTGGTAAGTCACATGACACGTACTGTATCACATTGAAGCTTTAGTCCATACATCACGTAGGTACTAAAGTTGTTAAGCTAATACATGAACTAACAGCCGTACATTGAACGTTTTGCATCTCATTACTTGTAATTAATTTCCTTCATTTAGTGTGAACATTAAAATATGAAGATAAGATAGTGAAGTAGTTGTCACTTGCCTTACAGTGATGGAAACGGTCCACGGGAGACACTGTCACATACCCATAGTTTGTTCTGACAAACTAAAGTGCTGAAAATCATGTGACACATCTCACATCTCATTAGTGACATACTTCCTAATAAGTGCATTTATATAACAGGATGTTGAATAGTCTATGTGCTGGGTGTCAACATCAGTTGTGAAAACATGGTATGCTAATTTAAGTGTTTAGAATATTGTCATTTTCTAATGAACCTTCTACTCCAGAACAATTAGATTCAGTCACTTGAAACATTGCAGAGGTGGCCTTCGTCATGTTTCACCAGTTTCAAATGAAATGGAGCCCAGCTGCCCACTGACTGATTCTTAACACATTGTGTGGGTCAGCCACTGACTCAACAGCTTTTTGTGGCCTATACATTTCATTACTGCCCGAAATGGACACGTATACACAATATATTTTCATTGTGGGATTATAATATTCATTGTAGTTAATGTATGTGTGGGGGTGGGGGGTAAATAACCCTTTTATTGGGTAGGGGACCCCTTAACAGCATTGTGTTACAGGCCCCCAAATAATCAAGTCCACCCTTGATACAACAACAGAAACTTTAAGCAATATAACCATCTCCCTCTCCTCAATCTCCCAGGATTTTAAAAAATGTAGCTAAATCATGAACCAAAATCCATCCAACTTGCTTAGTTAAATTTGAGTTCAGTAAAAGATACCCGGTTCTCACATTATCTTTCAACACGAAAAACAGACTTTGTCAGAAACAAAGTGACTGTAATTGTAATTTATGGATTATCACACACTCCTCCATTTCTCCTGCACCCACTTCCTCTTTCATTACGTCACTTCTATCTGCCAAGGAGAGCATGGTGGGCTGGGAGCCACAGGAGGGAGCCATCGACCTGCAGGGCAAGGTGTACTTCTTCGACGGTCATGTCTAGATGGGACACAGCTTTTGTCAAATTGACGTTCTTAAGTTGATGTTGTTTTATTTTAGCTAACCCTAACCCTTTTTCTTACCTTAATCAATTATCTTAACCTGCTACGTTAATTCTCCCAACCTGTTGAACGAGTTCTCCTACATTTGCTAGGAAAAGTTCATTTTGACAAACAGCTGTATCCCTTCTATTCTAAACCCTGTTCGACCTGCACAAGGCCTTCTGGGAGAAGGAGACCCAGGAGCTGAGGACATACTTTACCCAGCAGGTGGGTTTTTATTACAGTGCAATTAATGAACAACCTCAAACGCAGGCTCATGTGTGTCTCTTGAACAACACTCAAAATAAAAACGGACACAAAATAGCTCCCAACAATACACACATGAAAAATAGACATGTAATGGGGATATTTAAGATGAATTATGTTCAGATTCAGTTTAGAATGATTCATATAATGTTCAGCATATTTATATATTTGACCTTTCTGTAACATGATTTCCAGTGTGCTGTTTGTAACACTTGGGTTGATGGTCACTAGACTCAATGCTGTATGTTATGGATTAAATTCATAACTGTTGATAGTGATTGACGACAGACTGGAGGTACAAGGACCGAGGACACGCTGATTGTTATTGTATTCTGTGAAATACTGATTCTGTAGTAGTTAACAAAGCCACTGCCTTTTGTTTTGACTTCCTAAAAGCCTCTCAGGCTGGTGTTTACAGAACATTTGTTGGTCTGATTAGGATATAAAGGATCTGTCTTCAAGAGGATGGTGTTTACAGAACATGTGTTGGTCTGATTAGGATATAAAGGGTCTGTCTTCAAGAGGATGGTGTTTACAGAACAATTGTTGGTCTGATTAGGATATAAAGGGTCTGTCTCCAAGAGGCCAATCAGACATTGTCTCTGCTTCTATACTGGATGTTGTCTCCCTGTTGCAACTTGTATTAAACCTGATTGGTTCATGATTGACCTTACCAACGACTTCTCTTCTCTTTTGTTCACAGATGCACAAATATCACACCCCCAGGACATGCTAACCTCTCACCTTGGCAATGACAGAGGAAGTTAGCATATTTTGGGGGGGGGGGGGGTGGGTGATATATGATATTTCTCACTCATAATGTTTCACAATTCATCCAGGACCATAATCATGGTAGAATCCACAATAATGAATTTAGAAATATATTCTATTCTGAATTACAATAAAAGTTACTGCAAAATAACACAATAAACACAATAAATTAAACAAATTAAACTTTCTGCATTATAAGCATCTCCCTCTCCTCTATCTCCCAGCCTGAATGGGAATGTGTGTGGGATTTAAACATATAGTTAAATCATCAACCAAAATCCACTATTCATTTATTCAAGAGTTACATTTTTAAAATTTGAGTTTGATACAAAACATATGGTTGTCACATTATGTTTCAACATGAAAAACAGACTTGGTATGAAACAGAGTAACTGTAATTGTATCTGACTGATTCTCACACACCACTCAACTTCTCCTACACCAACTTCCTCTTTGAAGTCTATTTGCAAAGAGGATCCTGATAGGCTGGAAGCCACAGAGACACTCTTTTCACTCCACTTGGATTCGGAATTGACTTTTTAATGTAGCATGTTTGGAGACTGAGGTTAATGCTTAGGACTCCCGAGTGGCGCAGCGGTCTAAGGCACAGCATCTCAGTGCTAGAGGATTCACTACAGTACCTGGTTTGAATCCAGGCTGCATCACATCTGACTGTGATTGGGAGTCCCATAGGGAGGCGCAAAATTGACCCAATGTTGTCCAGGTTTGGCCGGGGAGACCGTCGTTGTAAATAAGAATTTGTTCTTAACTGACTTGCCTAGTTATATAAAGGTTAAATAAAATAAATAAAAATAGGTTAGTTAAAAGGGATATGGTTAAGGAAAATGCTTTCCTAACTAGGCTTGGAAGACAGCATTTGTTACCCTGAGCTTACAGTGGCAAGAAAAAGTATATGAACCCTTTGGAATTACCTGCTTAAATTGGTCATACAATTTGATCTGATCTTCATCTAAGTCACAACAACAGACAAACACAGTCTGCTTAAACTAACAACACACAAACTATTATACGTTTTCACGTCTTTATTGAAAACACGAGTAAACATTCACAGTGCAGGGTGGGAAAAGTTTGTGAACCTTTGGATTTTATAACTGGTTTACCCTCCTTTGGAAGCAATAACCTCAACCAAACGTTTTCTGTAGTACTGAACTGTTTCTTGTGATGTCTGGTGTGAACTGCTCTCTTGAGGTCATGCCACTGCATCACAATCGGGTTGAGGTCAGGACTCTGTCTGGGTCACTCCAGAAGGAGTATTTTCTTCTGTTGAAGCCATTCTGTTGTTGATTTACTTCTGTGTTTTGGGTTGTTGTCCTGTTGCATCACCCAACTTCTGTTGACCTTCAATTGGCGGACAGATAGCCTTACATTCTGCTGCAAAAAGTCTTGATAAACTTGGGAATTAATTTTTCCGTCAACGATAGCATGCTGTCCAGGCCCTGTGGAAGCAAAGCAGACCCAAACCATGATGCTCCATCCACCATAATTTACAGTTGGGGTGAGGCTTTTATGTTTGTGTGCTGTGCCTTTTTTTCTCCACACATAGTGTTGTGTGTTCCTTCCAAACAACTCCACTTTAGTTTAATCTGTCCACAGAATATTTTGCCAGTAGCGCTGTGCAACATCCAGGTGCTCTTTTGCGAACTTTAGACATGCAGCAATGTTTTCTTTTTGGACAGCAGTGGCTTCTTATGTGGTATCCTCCCATGAACACCATTTTTGTTCAGTGTTTTACATATCGTTGACTCGTCAACAGAGATGTTAGCATGTTCCAGAGATTGCTGTAAGTCTTTAGCTGACACTAGGATTCTTCTTAACCTCACTGAGCATTCTGCGCTGTGCTCTTGCAGTCATCTTTGCAGGAAGGCCAGTCCTAGGGAGAGTAGCAACATTGCTGAACTTTCTCCATTTATAGACAATTTGTCTTACCGTGGACTAAGGAACATCAAGGCTTTTAGAGATACTTTTGTAACCCTTTCCAGATTTATGCAAGTCAACAATTCTTAATCTTAGGTCTTCTGTGATCTCTTTTTTTCAAGGTACGGTTCACATCAGGCAATGCTTCTTGTGAATAGCAAACTCAAATTTTGTGAGTGTTTTGTATAGGGCAGGGCAACTCTAACCAGCATCACTACTCTGGACGGTTCTGACCTAGAATATGTGGACAACTACAAATACCTAGGTGTCTGGTGAGACTGTAAACTCTCCTTCAAGACTCACATTAAACATCTCCAATCCAAAATTAAATCTAGAATTGGCTTCCTATTTCGCAACAAAGCATCCTTCACTCATGCTGCCTAACACCCTCGTAAAACTGACCATCCTACTGATCCTCGACTTTGTCGATGTCATTTATAAAATACCTTCCATACTCTATTCCACAAATTGGATGCAGTCTATCACAGTGGCATCCATTTTGTCACCAAAGCTCCATATACCACTCACCATTGCGACCTGTATGCTCCAGTTGGCTGGCCCTCGCTTCATACTCGTCACCAAACCCACTGGCTCCAGGTCATTTACAAGTTTCTGCAAGGTAAAGCCCCGCCTTATCTCAGCTTACTGGTCACCATAGCAGCACCCACCCGTAGCACGCGCTCCAGCAGGTATATCTCACTGGTCACCCCCAAAGCCAATTCTTCCTTTGGCCGCCTCTCCTTCCAGTTCTCTGCTGCCAATGAATGGAACGAACTGCAAAAATCACTGAAGCTGGAGAATCATATCTCCCTCACTAACTTTAAGCACCAGCTGTCAGAGCAGTTCACAGATCACTGCACCTGTACATAGCCCATCTGTAAATAGCCCATCCAATTACCTCATCCCCATACTGTTATTTATTTAGCTCCTTTGCACCCCAGTATCTCTACTTGCACACTCATCTTCTGCACATCTATCACCCCAGTGTTTAATTGCAATATTGTAATTATTTCGCCACTATGGCCTATTTATTGCATTACCTGTCTTATCCTACCTCATTTGCACACACTGTATATAGACTTTTTCTATTGTAATATTGACTGTATGTTTGTTTATTCCATGTGTAACTCTGTGTTGTTGTTTGTGTCGCACTGCTTTGCTTTATCTTGGACCAGGTCGCAGTTGTAAATGAGAACTTGCTCTCAACTTGCCTACCTGGTTAAATTAAGGTGAAATAACAAATAAATAAAAAAACATCTGTGAGTCTATCTTGGTAAGTCTATAAGAGCTTTACACATCTGAAATGAACAATATTTCCACATTATTCTTTAAAAAATTCTTCAAGCTCTTTCAAATTGGTTGTTGATCATTGCTAGACAGCCATTTTCAAGTCTTGTCATAGATTTTCAGCCGATCAAACTGTAATTAGGCCACTCAGGAACATTCAATGTTGTCATAGTAAGCAACTGGTGTATATTTGGCTTTTTGTTTTAGGTTATTGTCCTTCTGAAAGGTGAATTTGTGTCCCAGTGTCTTTTTAAAAGAAGACTAAACCAGGTTTTTCTCTAGAGTTTTGCTTTTGCTTAGCTCTATTTCATTTATTTTTATCCTAAAAAACTTGATGACAAGCATACCCATAACATATTGCAGCCATCGCCATGCTTGAAAATATTTAGAGTGGTACTCAGTGATATGTTGTGTTGGACACAGAGTGAATATCTTGGCCAAATGTTTTGCAGTTTTACTTTAGTGCCTTATTGCAAACAGAATGCATGTTTTGGAATATTTTTATTCTGTACATGTTTCCTTCTTTTCAGTCTGTCATTCTGGTTCGTATTATGGAGTAAGTAACGTGTTGTTGATCCATCCTCAATTTTCTCCAATCACAGCCATTAAACTCTGTAACGGTTTTGAAGTCACCACTGGCCTTATGTTGAAATCAGTGGAGGCTGCTGAGAGGAAGACAACTCATAATAATGTCTGGAACGGAGAAAATGGAATGGAATCAAACACATGGAAAATGTGTTGGATGTATTTGATACCATTCCACCTGTTCTGCTCCAGCCATTACCTCGAGTACGTTCTCCCCAATTAAGGTGCCACCAACCTCCTGTGGGTGAAATCCCTGTGCGGTTTCCTTCCTCTCCGGCGACTGAGTTAGGAAGGACGCCTGTATCTTTGTAGTGATTGGGTGTATTGAAAAACCCTCCAAACTGTAATTAATATCTTCGCCATGCTCTTTTTGCCCATCTACCAACAGGTGCCCTTCTTTGTGAGTCATTGGAAAAGCTGTTTATATCTGTTTGAAAGTTGCTGCTTGACTGAGGGACCTTACAGAAAATTGTATGTGTGGGGTACAGAGATGAGGTAGTCATTAAAAATCATGTTTAACACTAGTATTGCACAGAAAGTGAATCCATGCAGCTCATGTGACTAGTTAAGGAAATCTTTACTCCTGAACTTATTTAGGCTTGCCATAGAAAAGGTGTTGAATACATATTGACTTTCAGCTTTTCATTTTTATGTCTAAAAACATAATTCCACATTGTGTGTAGAACAGTGACACAAAATCTCAATTTAATCCATTTTAATGAGATATGTTAAATGTTGGACCAAAAAGACCAAAAGATTTCATGGAAATTGAATGTAACGGTTTTAATTACAGGGCAATTAATAAACAACCTTAAATTCCGTCTCAATTGTTTCTTTGATTTAACACTCAACACAAAAACTGACACAACAACTTCTAAATAGATATGAACTGAAAATATATTATATTGTTATTCTGGGAACTGCACAAAATATTAAGATAAACAGTGACTAGTAGATGTTAACACCATTCTGCCGTCATGTAGACTTACTGCACCAACTTCCTGTCTTGTATCAGACCACTGTCTCTCCAACTAACTGTGTCTTCTCTCCTCAGTCATAATTGACTTTATATGGACTTAAACTGCCTTCAGTAAGCTAGTTGAACTCAGCAGTTCCTCTATACTGGAACCCATTAAACAGATGCTCTGTGAACTCAACACTAAAAATAAATGGTCTAAAATAAAGAGTAGCCTACATCATCGTATCAACACTATAGTAACAGTTAAACACTTTTCATCCCAGCAAATTCTACAAATATGCAGATAATCAAAGAGAACACAATTATAAATGTAACAAAAGTACAAATAGAAAACTGATACACAATGACAATACTGTACATAAAAACACTTAATACCCATTGGAAAAATAATTAACATGCACCTCTTTAATTCACTTGTGCATAAAGCCCATCTAGGTTGTTACGGTGTTGTACCTTGTCCCCTCTCCCGGTCACATTGACTTCAGCGTACTCACTCTCCTGTCCCTGGACCCTGTCCTGGGCTGCAGCTGGGGTCTCTTTGGGCCGTAGTTTGGAGAAGTCTATGTCACCGTATTGGATCTCTTCAGGCTGGTCTTCTGCAGGTTCCTCTGGTTCCTCTCCGGCTGTGGCCTGGTTAGCACACACTGTCCCAACCGGGGAGTTCTGTGGAGAGAACACAGAGAAAGGAACAGGTGTAAAGCTCTAAGGTCAGCAGGTTACACAACACATACTGAGTGGATGTCAATGAAAATGTCAGTAAAATTGACAGGTGTAAAGAGTTACATTTTGCCAGTAAACACTGTCAAAGTCCAACAGCTATTCTGTTATCATTCCATGTTCTTACAGGATGTGGCATTGCTATCGGTGTGGTCATCTCCCCCTAAACTTCCTCTGAAATGATGTTAACCTCATGGCTTTAAATAGTTTCTGTATTAATTCAGTACTTCCTTAAATACACTTTGTAGATGGTTTTGAAAGTTGAGCCTTATTCCCACCTGTCCCTGTGGATTGTCTGTGCTTTCAAGTCCATCGTGGAGCCTAGAGTTTCTCCTCCTGGAAGACAATTACAAAGGTATTCTGAATACACTGTGAGGGTTTACATACGCAAAAGCACAAACAGCAGAAATAAACTAGTTTTGCGTTGGTGCCAGGAATAGTTTTTACCATACAAAAACACTGATCAGGCTGATGAACAAAAAGGCCCCCTGAGTTCCTGCTGCAACCCCAACAACCATTGAGGTTTTTGGCTCTGAAAATACAGAACATATTATGGTCATTTCTCACAAAAAGAACTCTAAAGTACACTACACGACCAAAAGTATGTGGACATCTGCTCGTCGAACATCTCATTCCAAAATCATGGGCATTAATATAGAATATAGAATGTCATTGAATGCTGTAGCGTTAAGAATTCTCTTCACTGGAACTAAGGGGCCTAGCCCAAACCATGAAAAACAGCCCCAGACCAGTATTCCTCATCCACCAAACTTTACAGTTGGCACTATGCATTGGGGCAGGTAGTATTCTCCTGGAGTCCGTCAAAACCCAGATTCGTCCACCGGACTGCCAGATGGTGAATCGTATATTCAACACGCCAGAGAACAGATTTCCACTTCTCCAGAGTCCAATGGCAGTGAGCTTTACACCACTGCAGCTGATTCTTGGCATTGCACATAGTGATCTTAGGCTTGTGTGCGGCTGCTCGGCCATGGAAACCCATTTCATGAAGCCCTCAACAAAGTTATTGTGCTGCAGTTGCTTCCAAAGGCAGTTTGGAACTCGGTAGTGAATGTTGCCATTCTCCTGCCAATGTTTGTCTACGGAGATTGCATGGCTGTGTGCTCGATTTTAAACACCTGTCAGCAACATGTGGGGCTTTAATAGCTGAATCCACGCATTTGAAGGGGTGTCCACATACTTTTGAATATATAGTGAGTATCTAACATACGATTGTGCCCTACGTTCCCGTTTTACCTTTAATAGCCAGCTGCACTTCCTTTGACTTGCCACAGCCGTGACTATTTCTTGCTTCACAGAAGTACAGTCCTCCATCACCAATAGTCACATTGAGGGTGTAACTCAGTCCAGATGCTACCTGTGTTAAATTACCCCCACTGATCTTGAACCAGGTGAAGGTTGTCACAGGAGGGTTGGCTGTACTGCTGCAGGTCAGATTAACACAGCTGCCCACTGATACTGGATCAGCTGGACTGATGGAGGCCGAGGTGTCCTTAGGAGAGACTGAGGGAGAGGGGTTCATTTAGAATGTATCTGGATATGGTATATTGAATAGCCTCATCCAAACCACTCTATTACAATCATCAGTGAAAACATGATAGAATGATCTCCTACTATTCCGGTCGCACGCGATTCCGGTCGCATTCCGCTTCGCTCCACAGGTAGTATCACATTTCATTTCATTTCATTACAGTACAACGGTTTGATTTGTTTGATCTTAGCTAGCTACATAGCCGTCTTTGTATCAAAGATAATTGTGTAGTTTAGAGTAATTATCTAGGTTAGCTAGCCAGCTATTTTCGTCTTTCTAACGTAACGTAACGTAGTCAACACTGCTAGCTAGCCAGCTAGCCACCGAATAGCAGCACTGTAGAAACTATTACATTCAACGGAACAACGGAACGACTTGATTAGTGTAGTGTTAGCTAGCTACATAGTTGTCTTTGCTGTCTTTGTATCTAAGATAATTGTGTAGTCTAGAGTAATTATCGGTTAGCTAGCCAGCTATTTTTGTCCGCCGCGCTGCCGTTCTCCTACCTAGTCAACACTGCTAGCTAGCCAACTTCTACCGAATAGCAGCACTGTAGAAACTATTACATTACAACGGAACGATTTGATTAGTGTAGTGTTAGCTAGCTACATAGTTGTCTTTGCTGTCCTTGTATCTAAGATAATTGTGTAGTTTAGACTAATTATCTAGCCAGTTACCGAGGTTACCTAGCCAGCTATCGAGGTTACCTAGCCAGCTACACTTTCAAACAAAGTCAACAACGCAGCCACTGCTAGCTAGCCTACTTCAGCAGTACTGTATCATTTTAATCATTTTAGTCAATAAGATTTTTGCAACTTAAGCTTAACTTTCTGAACATTCGAGACGTGTAGTCCACTTGTCATTCCAATCTCCTTTGCATTAGCGTAGCCTCTTCTGTAGCCTGTCAACTATGTGTCTGTCTATCCCTGTTCTCTCCTCTCTGCACAGACCATACAAACGCTTCACACCGCATGGCCGCGGCCACCCTAACCTGGTGGTCCCAGCGCGCACGACCCACGTGGAGTTCCAGGTCTCCGGTAGCCTCTGGAACTGCCGATCTGCGGCCAACAAGGCAGAGTTCATCTCAGCCTATGCTTCCCTCCAGTCCCTCGACTTCTTGGCACTGATGGAAACATGGATCACCACAGATAACACTGCTACTCCTACTGCTCTCTCCTCGTCTGCCCACGTGTTCTCGCACACCCCGAGAGCTTCTGGTCAGCGGGGTGGTGGCACCGGGATCCTCATCTCTCCCAAGTGGTCATTCTCTCTTTCTCCCCTTACCCATCTGTCTATCGCCTCCTTTGAATTCCATGCTGTCACAGTTACCAGCCCTTTCAAGCTTAACATCCTTATCATTTATCGCCCTCCAGGTTCCCTCGGAGAGTTCATCAATGAGCTTGATGCCTTGATAAGCTCCTTTCCTGAGGACGGCTCACCTCTCACAGTTCTGGGTGACTTTAACCTCCCCACGTCTACCTTTGACTCATTCCTCTCTGCCTCCTTCTTTCCACTCCTCTCCTCTTTTGACCTCACCCTCTCACCTTCCCCCCCTACTCACAAGGCAGGCAATACGCTTGACCTCATCTTTACTAGATGCTGTTCTTCCACTAACCTCATTGCAACTCCCCTCCAAGTCTCCGACCACTACCTTGTATCCTTTTCCCTCTCGCTCTCATCCAACACTTCCCACACTGCCCCTACTCGGATGGTATCGCGCCGTCCCAACCTTCGCTCTCTCTCCCCCGCTACTCTCTCCTCTTCCATCCTATCATCTCTTCCCTCTGCTCAAACCTTCTCCAACCTATCTCCTGATTCTGCCTCCTCAACCCTCCTCTCCTCCCTTTCTGCATCCTTTGACTCTCTATGTCCCCTATCCTCCAGGCCGGCTCGGTCCTCCCCTCCTGCTCCGTGGCTCGACGACTCATTGCGAGCTCACAGAACAGGGCTCCGGGCAGCCGAGCGGAAATGGAGGAAAACTCGCCTCCCTGCGGACCTGGCATCCTTCCACTCCCTCCTCTCTACATTTTTCCTCTTCTGTCTCTGCTGCTAAAGCCACTTTCTACCACTCTAAATTCCAAGCATCTGCCTCTAACCCTAGGAAGCTCTTTGCCACCTTCTCCTCCCTCCTGAATCCTCCCCCCCCCCCCCCCCCCCCCCCCCCCCCCCCCCCCCCCCCCCCCCCCCCCCCCCCCCCCCCCCCCCCCCCCCCCCCCCCCCCCCCCCCCCCCCCCCCCCCCCCCCCCCCCCCCCCCCCCCCCCCCCCCCCCCCCCCCCCCCCCCCCCCCCCCCCCCCCCCCCCCCCCCCCCCCCCCCCCCCCCCCCCCCCCCCCCCCCCCCTCCTCCCTCTCTGCAGATGACTTCGTCAACCATTTTGAAAAGAAGGTCGACGACATCCGATCCTCGTTTGCTAAGTCAAACGACACCGCTGGTTCTGCTCACACTGCCCTACCCTGTGCTCTGACCTCTTTCTCCCCTCTCTCTCCAGATGAAATCTCTGCGTCTTGTGACGGCCGGCCGCCCCAACAACCTGCCCGCTTGACCCTATCCCCTCCTCTCTTCTCCAGACCATTTCCGGAGACCTTCTCCCTTACCTCACCTCGCTCATCAACTCATCCTTGACCGCTGGCTACGTCCCTTCCGTCTTCAAGAGAGCGAGAGTTGCACCCCTTCTGAAAAAACCTACACTCGATCCCTCCGATGTCAACAACTACAGACCAGTATCCCTTCTTTCTTTTCTCTCCAAAACTCTTGAACGTGCCGTCCTTGGCCAGCTCTCCTGCTATCTCTCTCAGAATGACCTTCTTGATCCAAATCAGTCAGGTTTCAAGACTAGTCATTCAACTGAGACTGCTCTTCTCTGTATCACGGAGGCGCTCCGCACTGCTAAAGCTAACTCTCTCTCCTCTGCTCTCATCCTTCTAGACCTATCGGCTGCCTTCGATACTGTGAACCATCAGATCCTCCTCTCCACCCTCTCCGAGTTGGGCATCTCCGGCGCGGCCCACGCTTGGATTGCGTCCTACCTGACAGGTCGCTCCTACCAGGTGGCGTGGCGAGAATCTGTCTCCTCACCACGTGCTCTCACCACTGGTGTCCCCCAGGGCTCTGTTCTAGGCCCTCTCCTATTCTCGCTATACACCAAGTCACTTGGCTCTGTCATAACCTCACATGGTCTCTCCTATCATTGCTACGCAGACGACACACAATTAATCTTCTCCTTTCCCCCTTCTGATGACCAGGTGGCGAATCGCATCTCTGCATGTCTGGCAGACATATCAGTGTGGATGACGGATCACCACCTCAAGCTGAACCTCGGCAAGACGGAGCTGCTCTTCCTCCCGGGGAAGGACTGCCCGTTCCATGATCTCGCCATCACGGTTGACAACTCCATTGTGTCCTCCTCCCAGAGCGCTAAGAACCTTGGCGTGATCCTGGACAACACCCTGTCGTTCTCAACTAACATCAAGGCGGTGGCCCGTTCCTGTAGGTTCATGCTCTACAACATCCGCAGAGTACGACCCTGCCTCACACAGGAAGCGGCGCAGGTCCTAATCCAGGCACTTGTCATCTCCCGTCTGGATTACTGCAACTCGCTGTTGGCTGGGCTCCCTGCCTGTGCCATTAAACCCCTACAACTCATCCAGAACGCCGCAGACCGTCTGGTGTTCAACCTTCCCAAGTTCTCTCACGTCACCCCGCTCCTCCGCTCTCTCCACTGGCTTCCAGTTGAAGCTCGCATCCGCTACAAGACCATGGTGCTTGCCTACGGAGCTGTGAGGGGAACGGCACCTCAGTACCTTCAGGCTCTGATCAGGCCCTACACCCAAACAAGGGCACTGCGTTCATCCACCTCTGGCCTGCTCGCCTCCCTACCACTGAGGAAGTACAGTTCCCGCTCAGCCCAGTCAAAACTGTTCGCTGCTCTGGCACCCCAATGGTGGAACAAACTCCCTCACGACGCCAGGACAGCGGAGTCAATCACCACCTTCCGGAGACACCTGAAACCCCACCTCTTTAAGGAATACCTAGGATAGGATAAAGTAATCCTTCTGACCCCCCCCCCCCCCCCCCCTTAAAAGATTTAGATGCACTATTGTAAAGTGGCTGTTCCACTGGATGTCATAAGGTGAATGCACCAATTTGTAAGTCGCTCTGGATAAGAGCGTCTGCTAAATGACTTAAATGTAAATGTATCTATTCTACAGGAACCGGTGATTAAATCTTACATGAAACATTAAGCATCATGTTATGTTCAGCTGTCTTGTTGCTTGCCCCTACTGGGTAGACTGCAGTACAAGTGATGTTCTTCTCACGATGAAGGTATGATGGAGTGAAGGTCACCGTGGAGAGAACTGATTTGGTTTGGTCTGGATTCTCCTGCAGTTGATTCTCAGTTGTGAACTGTGTTGGGAGAGTCCATGTCAGCTCAGGGGGGTGTTCAGGACAGGGAGCGACAGCAGAGCAGTTAAAACTGACAGAGGTCCCTTCCTTCACCTCACCTGAGACAGTAAGGATGGGACTGGAAGGCAAATCTGTAATACATTGCAGATAAAGATATTTTACACTAATAGTTAAATTATCCTCTTGTTCTACTCTTATCCTTGATGCAAGGAATATGAGTTGGAAGAAATAGTTGGTTAAAAGTTAAATTGTCTCTTACCTCTGACAACTATATCAACAGACTTATCAGGATCTGTTGCACGGAATGGTTGACTCTCAATCCTGAAGAAGTATCTATTAGTGTAACTGGTGGTTACATTGAAGAAGACTGTGGTGCAGTTCTTCTGGGACATCTTTCCAGTTATCTTCCCTTGATATATGTTGACTATCTTACTACTGTTAAATATCACACTGTCCGGACGCCCACCAAAGTATGGGTTTTCTTTAATCCACACTCCAGAGGTTGGTATTGTGCTGTTAAATGTATACTTATTTTGGTCAGGAATATCAAATGAACATGGGATTTGCATACAGGAGCCAGTCAGTACATCCAGTCTATCTGGCATTGTGGTGTTCAAATCTCGTTGACCAAAACAGGCCAAAACACCTGCAACATAAAGGACAACATCAGGGAGGTTCTGATATATTTTCCGTACAGACCAGTGATATGTATCAAGTCTAGATGACTGACAGGGGCCGCTGTTTGGAAGCCACTGCATAGCCATCTTGTTACTCCTCCTCCATTGTAAAACAGATGTTGGAAGATATAGAAATGCATTTATTAATGTCTCCATTCGTTTTAGACAAGTATATTCTATTACAGACACCTTAATACAAACTTTCAATTATATTTTGTAAAACTGCAACACTTCCTTCAACAGAGAGACCCTACCCTTTCTCCAGCCAATGATCACATCTTGTAACTCACTGAACTGGTATTATCCAATAACTATTTCATCTTTGAGTCAGACTTTTTCCTTCAAATTCAGGGTGTAGCCATGGGCTCCCCCTTTGACCCCAACTATGTGAACCTGTATGTGGAACAATTTGAGGATGCACTCATTTACAAAACATAGAGACACACCCCCTACTCTCTAAAATCCTCTCATGGAAGAGATACATAGATGATGTCTTTGTGCTCTGGGAAGGAAGTCAGCAGGAACTAAATTAATTCCAAACTCTGCTAATCGAGAGCTCTGAATATCTCAAATTCACCATGCAGACTGATGAGAGAAAAATAAACTACCTGGACTTATGGATCATCAAAGGGAATGATGCATTACATACAGACCTGTACACAAAGCCAACAGACCTCAAAAGCCTGCTACGTGGGGATAGTATGCATCCCCTTCCCCTCAGGAATGGTCTCCCATATAGCCAGTTATTCAGGGTTAAATGAATCTGTTGCCAACAGTCAGATTTTGACAGCAATGCTAAAAAAGTATTGATCCTGCAATGATGAAAATATCTCAAAAACCAAAAGAGGTTTTTCTAAAAACTAAACCAAAGAAGTGAAACAACGCAACAGTCTTTTGCACTAAGTACACCAAGTGTTCAGAAAAATGAAAGCAATCCTGAAAAGGCACTGGCATATTCTGCAATCAGACAACAAAAAAATCACACCTCTTCATAGAAACCCCACTGGTGGTCTATAAGTGTGGGCGCAATATTGGGGATAGCTTGTGAGATCTGACCTGCCCCCTGAGCCCACTCAGACACTCTTGACACCCATTCCAAATGGGAACTACAAATGTGGATCATGCTCATAGTGCAATAGCACTACAAACACACCCTTCTACAGACACCCAGATATTGGTCGAAAAATCCCTGTTAGGGGTATCATCTCTTGCAAGATAAAGGTAGTGATCTATCTCATCACATGTTCATGTGGAAAAGCCAACGTAGGACAAACGAAAAGACAATTAAAACAATGCAGAGCTGAACACCGCAGCTCAATCAGGTGTAAGAACACTAACTATCCAGTAGCAGCTCACTTTGTTGAAGCAACACAGGTTGATCCCATCTCCTCCCTCAAATACACAGGTATTGATCCTGTTGCTCTACCAAGGAGAGGAGGTAACATGGAGATCCTACTACGACAGAGGGAGGACTACTGGATTTCCTATTGAAAAACATTGACCCCAAGTGGTCAGAATATTGACTTTGGTCTCAAGCCCTTTTTATGAACAATTATTTTATAAAGAGGTCTTATAAATGAATATATTCTTTCTACAGCTTATCAGAGTACAACCAATATGTTCCCCCTGTTGATGATGCTTACTATGCATTATGGATGAACCAAGATATTACATTTTATCAACATTTAATGAAGGTGGAAAAATCCCTGTTAGGGGTATCATCTCTTTCAAGACAAAGGTAGTGATCTATCTCATCACCTGTTCATGTGGAAAAGCCAACGTAGGACAAACGAAAAGACAATTAAAACAATGCAGAGCTGAACACCGCAGCTCAATCAGGTGTAAGAACACTGACTATCCAGTAGCAGCTCACTTTGTTGAAGCTAACCGTCCCATCTGCTCCCTCAAATACACACTCATATACACACGCATTGAGCATGTTGGTCTACCAAGGAGAGGAGGTATTTAAAAACATTGTCCCCTACTGTCTTAAAATTGAATTTGGTCTCAGTCCCTTCTAATGAACAATTATTTTTTATAAAGAAGTCTTATAAATGAATATATTCTTTCTACAGTTTATCAGCGTACAACCAATATGTTCCCCCTGTTGATGATGCTTATTATGCATTATGGATTAACCAAAAGATTACATTTCAACAACATTTAATGATATTGGAAACAATTAAATATATGTGAAATTAAATTAAACAATCATTTATGTTGATGCTAATCTTATGCTAATGTTAATGTAACAATAGGCTAATATATTCAATATGCTGTAAACTATTGTCTTTTAACAGTTTCACTCAATTCATTCCAATTAATCTCATAATTATGACACACCCCTCACTATTGTCATTGGTTGCACTAATTGCACTGTTTGTCTACATAACCTGATTAAGCATTCATGGCTTTACCCTGAAGAAGGCACAGTGATGCCGAAACGTTGGTGTTTTACCCAATACATTACTGGGAGTTTATATATATAGAGTGTGCAACTCTCTTTGTTTTTATAGCTTACAGTGTATTCACCGTTAGTCAGCACCTCTACAATAAGTCATTTTCTCTGAGTGTGCTCCAGCTCATGCTTTTTATATGACCTGAACATAACAAATAAAAGATAAACATGTAAAGATATTAAAGTATTGTATTTATAGAGTACTAACTTTTCTGTCCCATCTTCAACAAAATACTTAAATACATGTAATTTTGTCCTTGAAATATTTTATTGAAATACTGTAGAATTCCATTAATTCTTATGGAGGACTGCTTCTTCTGGGGAGTACCATATATAGAGACCGGTGGATTTAAAGTCTCTCATTGGCCGTTACATAGCATCAGCGATCCAGGGTTTATACACATCACTGGTACAGTCTCTCCCAATAATAATAATATGAACTTATTTCTATATACAGGTGATTTTTCAATTGGTCGGTATGTTGTCAAGGAGTGAGGTGACATGTGTTTGTGAGCAGAGGACCACTAGTTTGAGCCCGGTATGGGGATGGGGACAGTGGTGGAAGCTATACTGTTAGCTGCACACTGACGTCGGTTTCACATACTGTACAGTGACATGAAACAGTATTTACCTCCTTTCTGGTTCTCTATTTTTGCTTCTTTATTTACTGAATGTTATCAGATCTTCAACCAAAACCTACTATCAGATAAAGGGAACTTGGGTTTACAAATAACAAACAAATAGTTAAAGTTGTTTAATTTATTTAATTAACAAAGTTATGCAACATCCAATTCCCCTGTGTGAAAAAGTAATTTCTCCCTTTACTCTCAATAACTGGTTGTGCCACCATTCCAAAACACACAATCAAGTCAGCATGAAAATTGATAAAAAGCAACAAATGTAAAGGTTTGAATGGCCTAGTCAAAGTCCAGACCTAATCCCTATTGAGATATTGTGGCAGGACTTGAAACGAGCAGTTTATGATTGAAAACCACAAATGTCGTTGAGTTAAATCAGTTCTACAAGGAAGAGTGGACAAAAATTCCTCCACAGCAATGTGGGAGGCTGATCAACAACTACATGAATTGTATGGTTGGAGTCATGGAGAGTAAGGGGCAATTACTGTTTCACACAGGGGCATTGGGTGTTACATAACTTTGTTTAAGAAATAAATGAAATAAGTATGTCATTGTTGTGTTATTTGTTCACTCAGGTTCCATTGATCTAATATCAGCTTTTGATTGAATATCTGATAACATTCATTATCAACTATATGCAAAATACTTTTTCACAGGACTGTTTGAATCCAGACAATTAACGAATTAACTTTTCAACACAGTTATATAGCACATCCCATAAAATATAATGACTTGTGGTTATTCCTTTATGTCTGACTCATAACTAGTTGTTGTTGTGTGGAAGACTCACCTGACATAAAGAGGACAATGAGAAAAAACATGTTCTCAGGACAAGCCATGTGAGAACTCACACACTACTGATCACCTGAAACAGTACAAACATACACTTACTGTTATAGTAACTGACACACAACTGATCACCTGAAACAGTACAAACATACACTTCCTGTTATAGTAACTGACACACAGCTGATCACCTGAAACATTACAAACATACACTTCCTGTTATAGTAAGTGACATACTACTGATCACCTGAAACAGTACAAACATTCACTTCCTGTTAAAGTAACTGACACACAACTGATCACCTGAAATAGTACAAACATTCACTTCCTGTTATAGTAAGTGACATACTACTGATCACCTGAAACAGTACAAACATTCACTTCCTGGTATAGTAAGTCACATGACATGTACTGTATCACATTGAAGCTTTAGTCCATACATCACGTAGGTACTAAAGTTGTATAGCTAATACATGAACTAACAGCCGTACATTGAACATTTTGAATCTCATTACTTGTAATTAATTTCCTTCATTTAGTGTGAACATTAAAATATGAAGATAAGATAGTGAAGTAGTTGTCACTTGCCTTACAATGATGTAAACGGTCCACGGGAGACACTGTCACACACCCATAGTTTGTTCTGACAAACTAAAGTGCTGAAAATCATGTGGCACATCTCACATCTCATCAGTGACATACTTCCTAATAAGTGCATTTATATAACAGGATGTTGAATAGTCTATGTGCTGGGTGTCAACATCAGTTGTGAAAACATGGTATGCTAATTTAAGTGTTTAGAACGTTGTCATTTTCTAATGAACCTTCTACTCCAGAACAATTAGTTTCAGTCACTTGAAACATTGCAGAGGTGGCCTTAGTCATGTTTCACCAGTTTCAAATGAAATGGAGCCCAGCTGCCCACTGACTGATTCTTAACACATTGTGTGGGTCAGCCACTGACTCAACAGCTTTTTGTGGCCTATACATTTCATTACTGCCCGAAATGGACACGTATACACAATATATTTTCATTGTGGGATTATAATATTCATTGCAGTTAATGTATGTGTGGGGGTGGGGGGTAAATAACCCTTTTATGGGGAAGGGGACCCCTTAACAGCATTGTGTTACAGGCCCCCAAATAATCAAGTCCACCCTTGATACAACAACAGAAACCTTAAGCAATATAACCATCTCCCTCTCCTCAATCTCCCAGGATTTTAAAAAATGTAGCTACATCATGAACCAAAATCCATCCAACTTGCTTTCATCCAACTTGCTTAGTTAAATTTGAGTTCAGTAAAAGATACCCGGTTCTCACATTATCTTTCAACACGAAAAACAGACTTTGTCAGAAACAGAGTGACTGTAATTGTAATTTATGGATTATCACACACTCCTCCATTTCTCTTGCACCCACTTCCTCTTTCATTACGTCACTTCTATCTGCCAAGAGGAGCATGGTGGGCTGGGAGCCACAGGAGGGAGCCATCGACCTGCAGGGCAAGGTGTACTTCTTCGACGGTCATGTCTAGATGGGACACAGCTTTTGTCAAATTGACGTTCTTAAGTTGATGTTGTTTTATTTTAGCTAACCCTAACCCTTTTTCTTACCTTATTCAATTATCCTAACCTGCTACGTTAATTCTCCCAACCTGCTGCACAAGTTCTCCTACATTTGCTAGGAAAAGTTCATTTTGACAAAAAGCTGTATCCCTTCTATTCTAAACCCTGTTCGACCTGCACAAGGCCTTCTGGGAGAAGGAGACCCAGGAGCTGAGGACGTACTTTACCCAGCAGGTGGGTTTTTATTACAGTGCAATTAATGAACAACCTCAAATGCAGCCTCATGTGTGTCTCTTGAACAACACTCAAAATAAAAACAGACACAAAATAGCTCCCAACAATACACACATGAAAAATAGACATGTAATGGGGATATTTAAGATGAGTTAAGTTCAGATTCAGTTTAGAATGATTCATATAATGTTCAGCATATTTATATATTTGACCTTTCTGTAACATGATTTCCAGTGTGCTGTTTGTAACACTTGGGTTGATGGTCACTAGACTCAATGCTGTATGTTACGGATTAAACTCATAACTGTTGATAGTGATTGACGCCAGACTGGAGGTACAAGGACCGAGGACACGCTGATTGTTATTGTATTCTGTGAAATACTGATTCTGTAGTAGTTAACAAAGCCACTGCCTTTGGTTTTGACTTCCTACAAGCCTCTTAGGCTGGTGTTTACAGAACATTTGTTGTTCTGATTAGGATATAAAGGATCTGTCTTCAAGAGGATGGTGTTTACAGAACATTTGTTGGTCTGATTAGGAAATAAAGGATCTGTCTTCAAGAGGATGGTGTTTACAGAACATTTGTTGGTCTGATTAGGATATAAAGGGTCTGTCTTCAAGAGGATGGTGTTTACAGAACAATTGTTGGTCTGATTAGGAAATAAAGGGCCTGTCTCCAAGAGGCCAATCAGACATTGTCTCTGCTTCTATGCTGGATGTTGTCTCCCTGTTGCAACTTGTATTAAACCTGATTGATTCATGATTGACCTTATCAACGACTTCTCTTCTCTTTTGTTCACAGACAAACAAATATCACCCCCCAGGACATGCTAACCTCTCACCTTGGCAATGACAGAGGAAGTTAGCATTTTTGGGGGTGATATATGATATTTCTCACTCATAATGTTTCACAATTCAGGACCATAATCATGGTAGAATCCACAATAATGAATTTAGAAATATATTATATTCTTAATTACAATAAAAGTTACTGCAAAATAACACAATACATTATTTACCATTCATTGGGCACAAAATAATCTGAAACACAAACAGAATAGTCACAAGCCTGATGTAGCCATTGCTATGAATATTGGACCAAATACTAAACCTTTTTGCACTTTAATACACATATAAGTGAATTTGTCCAAATACTGTTGGTCCCCTAAAATGGGGGGACAATGTACAAAAGGTGCTGTAATATCTAACCGGTTCACCCGATATGGATGAAAATACCCTGAAATGAAAGTTGATAGTCTGCACTTTAACCTCAAAGTCATTGTATCATTTCAAATCCAAAGTGATGGAGTACAGAGATGAAAAAGTTAAATAAATGACACTGTCCCAATACTTTTGGAGCTCACTGTACACACGGCATACTGCGATACTTAATACTTAACATCAAATCAAATCAAATCAAATGTTATTTTTTCACGTGCTGAATACAACAGGTGTAGACATTACCGTGAAATGCTTACTTTCAAGCCCTTAACCAACAATGCTGTTTCTAGAAAAATACGAGTTAATACAAATATTTACAAAAAAAAACAATTAATTTTTTTATTTCACCTTTATTTAACCAGGTAGGCAAGTTGAGAACACGTTCTCATTTACAATTGCGACCTGCCCAAGATAAAGCAAAGCAGTTCGACACATACAACAACACAGAGTTACACATGGAGTAAAACAAACATACAGTCAATAATACAGTAGAAAAATAAGTCTTTATACAATGTGAGCAAGTGAGGTGAGATAAGGGAGGTGAAGGCAAAAAAAAAAAACCATGGTGGCGAAGTAAATACAATATAGCAAGTAAAACACTTGAATGGTTGATTTGCAGTGGAAGAATGTGCAAAGTAGAGATAGAAATAATGGGGTGCAAAGGAGCAAAATAAATAAATAAATACAGTAGGGAAGGAGGTAGTTGTTTGGGCTAAATTATAGATGGGCTATGTACAGGTGCAGTAATCTATGAGCTGCTCTGACAGCTGGTACTTAAAGCTAGTGAGGGAGATAAGTGTTTCCAGTTTCAGAGATTTTTGTAGTTCGTTCCAGTCATTGGCAGTAGAGAACTGGAAGGAGAGGCGGCCAAAGAGATATACCTGCTGGAGCGCGTGTTACAGGTGGGTGCTGCTATGGTGACCAGCGAGCTGAGATAAGGGGGGACTTTACCTAGCAGGGTCTTGTAGATGACCTGGAGCCAGTGGGTTTGGCGACGAGTATGAAGCGAGGGCCAGCCAACGAGAGTGTACAGGTCGCAGTGGTGGGTAGTATAACGGGCTTTGGTGACAAAACGGATGGCACTGTGATAGACTGCATCCAATTTATTGAGTAGGGTATTGGAGGCTATTTTGTAAATGACATCACCGAAGTCGAGGATTGGTAGGATGGTCAGTTTTACAATGGTATGTTTGGCAGAATGAGTGAAGGATGCTTTGTTGCGGAATAGGAAGCCAATTCAAGATTTAACTTTGGATTAGAGATGTTTGATGTGAGTCTGGAAGGAGAGTTTACAGTCTAACCAGACACCTAGGTATTTGTAGTTGTCCACATAATCTAAGTCAGAGCCGTCCAGAGTAGTGATGTTGAACAGGTGGGCAGGTGCAGGCAGCGATCGGTTGAAGAGCATGCATTTAGTTTTACTTGTATTTAAGAGCAATTGGAGGCCACGGAAGGAGAGTTGTATGGCATTGAAGCTCGCCTGGAGGGTTGTTAACACAGTGTCTAAAGAAGGGCCAGAAGTATACAGAATGGTGTCGTCTGCGTAGAGGTGGTTCAGAGACTCACCAGCAGCAAGAGCGACATCATTGATGTATACAGAGAAGAGAGTCGGTCCAAGAATTGAACCCTGTGGCACCCCCATAGAGACTGCCAGAGGCCCGGACAACAGACCCTCCGATTTGACACACTGAACTCTATCAGAGAAGTAGTTGGTGAACCAGGCGAGGCAATCATTTGAGAAACCAAGGCTGTCGAGTCTGCCGATGAGGATGTGGTGATTGACAGAGTCGAAAGCCTTGGCCAGGTCAATGAATACGGCTGCACAGTATTGTTTCTTATCGATGGCGGTTAAGATATCGTTTAGGACCTTGAGCGTGGCTAAGGTGCACCCATGACCAGCTCTGAAAGCAAATTGCATAGCGGAGAAGGTATGGTGGGATTCGAAATGGTCGGTAATGTTTGTTGACTTGGCTTTCGAAGACCTTAGAAAGGCAGGGTAGGATAGATATAAGTCTGTAGCAGTTTGGGTCAAGAGTGTCCCCCCCTTTGAAGAGGGGGATGACCGCAGCTGCTTTCCAATCTTTGGGAATCTCAGACGACACGAAAGAGAGGTTGAACAGGCTAGTAATAGGGGTTGGAACAATTTCAGCAGAATTTTTTTGAAAGAAAGGGTCCAGATTATCTAGCCCGGCTGATTTGTAGTGGTCCAGATTTTGCAGCTCTTTCAGAACATCAGCTGACTGGATTTGGGAGAAGGAGAAATGGGGAAGGCTTGGGCGAGTAGCTGTGGGGGGGTGCAGTGCTGTTGACCGGGGTAGGGGTAGCCAGGTGGAAAGCATGGCCAGCCGTAGAAAAATGCTTATTGAAACTCTCAATTATAGTGGATTTGTCGGTGGTGACAGGGTTTCCTATCTTCAGTGCAGTGGGCAGCTGGGAGGAGATGTTCTTATTCTCCATGGACTTTACAGTGTCCCATAACTTTTTTGAGTTTGTGTTGCAGGAAGCAAATTTCTGCTTGAACAAAAGTATACAAATTAAAGAGCAACAATTAAATAACAATAACGTGGCTATAAACAGGGGTACCTGTACCGAGTCAATGTGCGGGGGTACAGGTTAGTCTAGGTAATTGAGGTAATATGTACATGTAGGTCGGGGTAAAATGACCATGCGTAGATAATAAACAACAGAATAAAAAAAGGGGTGGGGGGGTCAATGCAAGTAGTCCGGCTAGCCAATTGATCAGCTATTCAGCAGTCTTATGGCGGTAGAAGCTGTTTAGAAGCCTTTTGGTGTTCTCCTGAGTGGCACAGTGGTCTAAGGCACTGCATCACAGTGCTAGCTGTGCTATTGGTTCAAGTCCAGGCTCTGTCGCACCTGGTCGTGACTGGGAGACCGATTGGGCGGCGCACAATTGGCCCAGCATCGTCCGGGTTAGAGGAGGGTTTGGCCGGCAGGGATGTCCTTGTCACATCGCGCTCTAGCAACTCCTGTGGTGGGCTGGGTGCATACATGCTGACACGGTCGCCAGATGTATGGTGTTTCCTTCGATACATTGGTGTGGCTGGCTTCCAGGTTAAGCGGGCATTGTTGGCCATTGGTTGGGTTGTGTTTTGAAGGATGCACAGCTCCTTGTCATGTGACAAGATTGTAACTACCAATTGGATAGCATGAAATTGTGGAGAAAAAAGAAAAAAATATAGGAAACAAAGGAAACAAATATTATAAATAAAAAATATTTAGGGCCTTCCTCTGACACCCCCTGGTATAGAGGTCCTTAATGGCTGAAAGCTTGGGCCGTAAGCACTACCCCCTGTAGGGCCTTGCGGTCGGAGGCCGAGCAGTTGCCATATCAGGCGGTGTTGCAACCAGTCAGGATGCTCTCGATTGTGCAGCTGTATAACTTTTTGAGGATCTGAGGACCCACGCCAAATCTTTTCAGTCTCCTGAAGGATGTATAGGTGCTGTCATGCCCTCTTCACGACTGTCTTGGTGTGTTTGGACAATGATAGTTTGTTGGTGATGTGGACACCAAGGAGCTTGAAGCTCTCAACCTGCCCCACCTCAGCCCCATCGATGAGAATGGGGCATGCTCGGCCCTCCTTTTCCTGTAGTCCACGATCATCTCCTTTGTCTTGATCACTTAGAGTGAAAGGTTATTGTCCTGGAACCACCCTGCCAGATTTCTGACCTCCTTCCTATAGGCTGTCTCATTTTTGTTGGTGATCAGGCCCTGTTGTGTCGTCTGCAAAGCTAATGATTGTGTTGGAGTCGTGCTTGACCACGCGGTCATGGGTGAACAGGGAGTACAGGAGCGGACTAGGCACGCACCCCTGAGGGACCCCATGTTGAGTATCAGAGAGGCAGATGTGTTGTTGCCTACCCTTACCACCTGGAGTGCGGCCCATCAGGAAGTCCAGGATCCAGTTGCAGAGGGAGGTGTTTAGTCCCAGGGTCCTTAGCTTAGTGATTAGCTTTGAGGGCACTACGATGTTGAACGCTGAGCTGTAGTCAATGAACAGCATTCTCACGTAAGTGTTCCTGTTGTCCAAGTGGGAAAGGGCATTGTTGATTGCAATAGAGATTGCATCATCTGTGGATCTGTTGAGGCAGTATGCAAATTGGAGTGGATCTAGTGTTTCTGGGATAACGGTGTTGATGTGAGCCATGACCAGCCTGGCTACAGACATGAGTACTATGGGTCGGTAGTCATTTTGGCAGATTACCTTGGTGTTCTTGGGCACAGGGACTATGGTGGTCTGCTTGAAACATGTAGGTAATACAGACTCGGCCAGGGACAGGTTGACAATGTCAGTGAAGACACTTGTCATTTGGTCAGTGTATGCTCGGACTACACATCCTGGTAATTCATCTGGCCCTGCGGCTTTGTGAATGTTGACCTGTTTAAAGGTCTTAGTCACATCGGCTATGGGCGAGCGTGATCACACAATCATCCGGAACAGCTGGTGCTCTCATGCATGCTTCTGTGGTTCTTGCCTCGAAGCGCACATAGTAATTTAGCTCATCCGGTAGGCTTGTGTGAGCTCGCCGCTGGGCTTCCCTTTGTAGTCCGTAATAGTTTGCAAGCCGTGCCACATCCGACGAGCGTCGGAGCTGGTGTAGTGGGATTCAATATTAGTAGGATTCAATCTTGCAAGGGTCGTGGCTTTTGTGGTGCGATGGGTAACGATGCTTCGTGGGTGTCAGTTGTTGATTTGTGCAGAGGGTCCCTGGTTCGAGCCCAGGTAGGGGCGAGGAGAGGGACGGAAGTAAACTAGTTACATTAGAATCAGTCTTTCTGGGTAAGTCTAGAAGAGCTTTGCACACCTGGAATGTACACTATTTGCACATTATTCTTTTCAAAATTCTTCAAGCTCTATCAAATTGGTTGTTGATCATTGCTAGACAGCCATTTTCAATTTTTGCCATAGATTTTCAAGCCGATCAAAATTGTAACTTGGACATTTAGGAACATTCAATATTGTCATTGTAAGCAACACTGGTGTATATTTGGCTTTTTGTTTTAGGTTATTGTCCTGCTGAAAAGTGAATTTGCGTCCCAGTGTCTTTTGAAAATCAGACTGAACCAGGTTTTCTCTAGAGTTTGCCTGTGCTTAGCTCTATTCCATTTATTTTCATCCTAAAACACTTGATGACAAGCATACCCATAACATATAGCAGCCATGTTGAAAATATGAAGAGTGGTACTCAGTGATATGTTGTGTTGGACATAGAGTGAATTTCATTGCCAAATGTTTTGCAGTTTTACTTTAGTGCCTTATTGCAAACAGAATGCATTTTCTGGAATATTTTTATTCTGTACATGTTTCCTTCTTTTCACTCTGTCATTTAGGTTAGTATTGTGGGGTAACTCAATGTTGTTGATCTATCCTCAGTTTCTCCTATCACAGCTGTTAAACTATGTAACTGTTTTAAAGTCACCATTGGCGTTATGGTGAAATCAGTGGAGGCTGCTGAGGGGAAGACAACTCATAATAATGTCTGGAACGGAGCAAATGGAATGGAATCAAACACATGGAAAACCTGTGGATGTATTTGTTAAGAAAATGCTCTCCTAACTAGGGTTCGAAGACAGCATTTTGTACCCTGAGCTTAGTGGCCAGAAAAAGTGGATGTCGATGTCACTTACAAATAGCTTTGTGTTTAATTACCAGGAGCCCGTTCTCCCCAATTAAGGTATCACTAACCTCCTGTGGGTGAAATCCCTGAGCGTTTGCTTTCCTCTCCGGCGACTGAGTTAGGAAGGACGCCTGTATCTTTGTAGGGATTGGGTGTATTGATAAACCGTCCAAAGTGTAATTAATAACTTCACCATGCTCAAAGGGATATGTCAAATGTATTTTATTTTTACCCATCTACCAACAGGTGCTCTTCTTTGTGAGGCATTGGAAAAGCTCCCTGTCTTTGTGGTTGTATCTGTTTGAAATTCGCTGCTTGACCGAGGGAACTTACAGATAATTGTATGTGTAGGGTACAGAGATGAGGTAGTCATTCAAAAATCATGTTAAATGCTAGTATTGCACACAGAGGGTTTCCATGCAACTCACTTTTATCTCCCTCAACAACTTTAAACATCTGCTATCCGAGCAGCTAACCGATCGCTGCAGCTGTACATAGTCCATCGGTATATAGCCCACCCAATTTACCTACCTCACCCCCCATACTGCTTTTATTTATTTACTTTTCTGCTCTTTTGCACACCAGTATCTCTACTTGCACATGATCATCTGATGATTTATCACTCCAGTGTTAATCTGCTAAATTGTATTTATTTCGATTTATTGCCTACCTCCTCATGCCTTTTGCACACATTGTATATAGATTCTCTTTTTTTCTACCATGTTATTTACTTGTTTATTGTTTACTCCATGTGTAACTCTGTGTTGTTGTCTGTTCACACTGCTATGCTTTATCTTGGCCAGGTCGCAGTTGCAAATGAGAACTTGTTCTCAACTAGCCTACCTGGTTAAATAAAGGTGAAATAAAAAATAAAAAATAAAAAATGTGACAAGTTAAGCAAATCTTACTCCTGAACTTATTTAAGCTTGCCATAGAAAAGGTGTTGAATACATATTGACTTGAGACAATTAATCTCTTCAATTTTATGTCTAAAAACATTATTCCACATTGTGTGTAGACCAGTGACACAAAATCTAAATTTAATCCATTTTCATGAGATATGTAAAATGTTGGACCAAAAAGACCAAAAGATGTAATGGAAATTGAATGTAAAGGTTTTTATTACAGTGCAATTAATAAACATCCATACATTCAGCCTCAATTGTTTTGTTCATTTAACACTCAATATAAAAACTGACAAGATAAATTCTAAATAGATACAGTTGAAGTCGGAAGTTTATATACACCTTATTCAAATAAATTTAAACTCAGTTGTTCACAATTCCTGACATTTAATCCAAGTAAAAATTCCCTAGTCTTGGTTAGTTAGGATCACCACTTTATTTTAAGAATGTGAAATGTCAGAATAATAGTAAAGAGAATGATTTATTTCAGCTTTTATTTATTTCATCACATTCCCAGTGGGTCTGAAGTTTACATACACTCAATTAGTATTTGTTAGCATTAGCTTTAAATTGTTTAACTTGGGTCAAACGTTTCGGGTAGCCTTCCACAAGCTTCCCACAATAAGTTGGGTGAATTGTGGCCCATTCCTCCTGACAGAGCTGGTGTAACTGATTCAGGTTTGAAGGCCTCCTTGCTTGCACACACTTTTTCAGTTCTGCCCACAAATGTTCTATAGGATTGAGGTCAGGGCTTTGTGATGGCCACTCCAATACCTTGACTTTGTTGTCCTTAAGCCATTTTTGCCACAACTTTGGAAGTATGCTTGGGGTCATTGTCCATTTGGAAGACCCATTTGCGACCAAGCTTTAACTTCCTGACTGATGTCTTGAGATGTTGCTTCAATATATCCACATAATTTTCCTCCCTCATGATGGCATCTATTTTTTGAAGTGCACCAGTCCCTCTTGCAGCAAAGCATCCCCACAACATGATGCTGCCAACCCATGCTTCATGGTTGGGATGGTGTTCTTCGGCTTGCAAGCGTCCCCCTTTTTTCCTCCAAACATAACGATGGTCATTATGGCCAAACAGTTCTATTTTTGTTTCATTAGACCAGAGGACATTTCTCCAAAAAGTACAATCTTTGTCCCCATGTGCAGTTGCAAACCGTTAGTCTGGCTTTTTATGGCGGTTTTGGAGCAGTGGCTTCTTCCTTGCTGAGCGACCTTTCAGATGATGTCAATATAGGACTCGTTTTACTGTGGATATAGATACCTTTGTACCTGTTTCCTCAGCATCTTCACAAGGTCCTTTGCTGTTGTTCTGGGATTGATTTGCACTTTTCGCACCAAAGTACGTTCATCTCTAGGAGATAGAACGCGTCTCCTTCCTGAGCGGTATGGCGGCTACATGGTCCCATGGTGTTTATACTTCCGTACTATTGTTTGTACAGATGAACGTGGTACCTTCAGGCATTTGGAAATTTAACCAGACTTGTGGAGGTCTATATTTGTTTTCTGAGGTCTTGGCTCATTTATTTTGACTTTCCCATAATTTCAAGCAAAGAGGCACTGAGTTTGAAGGTAGGCCTTGAAATACATCCACAGGTACACCTCATTTTGACTCAAATGATGTTAATCAGAAGCTTCTAAAGGCATGACATAATTTTCTGGAATTTTCCAAGCTGTTAGAAGGCACAGTCAACTTAGTGTATGTTAACGTCTGCCCCACTGGAATTGTGATACAGTGAATTATAAGTGAAATAATCTGTCTGTAAACAATTGTTGGAAAAATTACTTGTGTCATGCAGAAAGAAGATGTCCTAACTGTTCTAACTGACTTGCCAAAACTATAGTTTGTTAACAAGAAATGATGTGTGGAGTGGAGTGGTTGAAAAATGAGTTTTAATGACTCCAACCTAAGTGTATGTAAACTTCCGACTTCAACTGTATAAACTGAAAGTAGATTATATTGTTAGTCTGGTAACTGCACAAAATATTAAGAGAAACAATGACTACTAGATGTTAACACCATTCTGCCGTAATGTAGACTTCCTTCACCAACTCCTGTCTTGTATCAGACCACTGTCTCTCCAACTAACTGTATCTTCTCTCCTCAGTCATCATTGACTTTATATGGACTTAAACTGCCTTCAGTTGGCTAGTTGAACTCAGCAGTTCCTCTCTACTGGAGCCCATTAAACAGATGCTCTGTGAACTCAACACTCAAAATAAATGGTCCGAAATAAAGAGTATCCTACATCATCATATCAACACTATAGTAACAGTTAAAGACTTTTCATGCCAGCAAATTCTACAAATATGGCAGATAATCATAGAGCACACAATTATCAATGTAACAAAGTACCAATAGAAAACAGATACACAATGACAATACTGTACATAAAAACACTTAATACCAATTGGAAAGTTAACATGCACCTCTTTTATTCACTTGTGCATAAAGCCCATCTAGGTTGTTAAGAGGTGGTTCCTGGGCCCCTCTCCTGGTCACATTGACTTCAGCGTACTCACTCTCCTGTCCCCTGGACCCTGTCCTGGGCTGCAGCTGGGGTGTCTTTGGGTCGTAGTTTGGAGAAGTCTATGTCACCGTAGTGGATCTCTTCAGGCTGGTCTTCTGCACGTTCCTCTGGTTCCTCTCCGGCTGTGGCCTGGTTAGCACAAACTGTATTAACTGGGGAGTTCTGTGGAGAGAACACAGAGAGAGGAACAGGTGTAAAGCTCTAAGCTCAGTCATGTGTAAAACTCTAAGGTCAGCAGGTTACACAACACATACTGAGTGGATGTCAACGAAAATGTAAATTAGACTGACTGGAGTAAAGAATTTCATTTTGTCAACAAATGAGCTCCAATCTAAAGAAAAACTGTCAAAGTCCAACAGCTATTCTGTTATCATTCCATATTCTTACAGGATGTGGCATTGCTTTCGGTTTGTTCATCTCCCCTGAACTTGCTCTAAAATTATGTTAACCTCATGGCTTTGGATAGTTTCAGCATTAATTCAGTACTTCCTTAGATACACTTTGTAGATGGTTTGAAGTGTAGCCTTATTGCCACCTGTCCCTGTGTATTGTCCGTCCTTTCAAGTCCATCGTGGAGCCTCAAGTTTCTCCTCCTGGAAGACATTTAGAAAGGCCTTCTGAATGCACTGTGAGGGTTTTCATATGCAAAAGCACAAACACAGCAGAAATAATAGTTTTGTATTGATTCCAGGAATAGTTTTTACCATCCAATAACACTGATCAGGCTGATAAGCAAAAGGACCCCAAAGTTCCTGCTGCAATCCCAAAAACCATTGTGGTAACAGTCTTTTCTTGCCCTGAAAAATGCAGCACATATTAGGTAATTTCTCACATGAATGAGAAAGTTCCAGGTTAGTTCCACACTAATTAGTGACCTTAAATTCATCAAATAAAGTACAAGGGTGGAGTGAAATGCAATGTACACTACACAACCAAAACTATGTGGTCACCTGCTCATCGAACATCTCATTCCAAAATCATGGTCATTAATGTCAATGTCATTAAATAGCTGCATCCACGCATTTGAAGGGGTGTCCACATACTTTTGAATATATAGTGTATATCTAACCTACGATTGTGCCCGACATGCCCGTTTTACCTTTAATAGCCAGCTGCACTTCCTTTGACTTGCCACAGCCTTGACTATTTCTTGCTTCACAGAAGTACAGTCCTCCATCACCAGCAGTCACATTAAGGGTGTAACTCAGTCCAGATGCTACCTGTGTTAAATTACCCCCACTGATCTTGAACCAGGTGAAGGTTGTCACAAGAGGGTTGGCTGTACTGATGCAGGTCAGATTAACACAGCTGCCCACTGATACTGGATCAGCTGGACTGATGGAGGCCGAGGTGTCCTTAGGAGAGACTGAGGGAGAGGGGTTCATTTAGAATGTATCTGGATATGGTATATTGAATAGTCTCATCAAAACCACTCTTTTACAATCATCAGTGAAACATGATAGAATTATCTATTCTACAGCAACCGGTGACTAAATCTTACATGAAACGTTAAGCATCATGTTATGTTCAGCTGTCTTGTTGCTTGTCCCTACTGGGTAGACTGCAGTACAAGTGATGATTTCTCATGATGAAGGTATGACGGCGTGAAGGTCACCGTGGAGAGAACTGATTTGGTTTGGTCTGGATTCTCCTGCAGTTGGTTCTCAGTTGTGAACTGTGTTGGGAGAGTCCATGTCAGCTCAGGGGGGTGTTCAGGACAGGGAGCGACAGCAGAGCAGTTGAAACTGACAGAGGTCCCTTCCTTCACCTCACCTGAGACAGTAAGGATGGGGCTGGAAGGCAAATCTGTAATATATTGTAGATAAATATATTTTACACTAATAGTTAAATTATCCACTTGTTCTACTCTTATCTTTGATGCAAGGAATCTAAACTGGAAAAATAGTTGGTTAAAAGTTAAATAGTCTCTTACCTCTAACAACTATATCAACAGACTTTTCAATGTCTGTTGCACGGAATGGTTGACTCTCAATCCTGAAGAAGTATCTATTAGTGTAACTGGTGGTTACATTGAAGAAGACTGTGGTGCAGTTCTTCTGGGACATGTTTCCAGTTATCTTCCCTTGAAATCTGTTGACCGTCTCACTACTGTTAAATATCACCCTGTCAGGACACACATCAAAGTATGGGGATTCTTTAGTCCAGACTCCAGAGGTTAGTATTGCACTGTTAAATGTATACTTATTTTGGCCAGGAATATCAAATGAACATGGGATTTGTATACAGGAACCAGTCAGTCCATCCAGTCTATCTGGCATTGTGGTGATCAAATCTCGTTGACCAAAACAGGCCAAAACACCTGCAACATAAAAGACAACATCAGGGAGGTTCTGATATTTTCAGATCAGTCCAATGATATGTATTAACCCTAGATGACTGACAGGGGCCGCTGTTTGGAAGAAACTGCACAGCCATCTCCTCCTCCATTGTAAAAGAAGAAGTTGGAAGCCATAGAAATGCATTTATTAATGTCTACATTCGTTTTTGACAAGTATATTCTATTACAGACATATTTTGTGACCTGCAACACTTCCTTCAAAAGAGAGACCCTGCCCTTTCTCCAGCCAATGTGTGCATCTTGCGTCTCACTGAACTGCTATTGTCCACTAATTCATCTTGAGTCAGACTTTTTCCTTCAAATTCGGGGTGTAGCCATGGCCTCCCCCTTTGACCTCAACTATGTGAACCTGTATGTGGAACAATTTGAGGAAGTACTGCAGGGTGGCAGCGTAGCCTTGTGGTGAGAGTATTGGACTCATAACCGAAAGGTTGCAAGTTCGAATCCCCGAGCTGACAAGATACAAATCTGTCGTTCCAACCCTGAACGAGGCAGATAACACACTGTTTCTTGGCGGCACTGAAAATAAGAATATGTTCTTAACTGACTTGTGTAGTTAAATAAAGGTAATTAAAACATACAGAACCAAGACACCCCCCCCCCTACTCTCTAAAATCCTATCATGGAAGAGATACATAGATGATGTCTTTGTGCTCTGGGAAGGAAGTCAGCAGGAACTTAACTAATTCCAAACTCTGCTAAATGAGAGCTCTGAATATCTCAAATTCACAATGTAGACTGATGAGAGAATAATAAACTACCTGGACTTATGGATCATCAAAGAGAATAAGTTTTACATACAGACTTGTACACACAGCCAACAGACCTCAAGATCCTGCTACGTGATAGTATGCATCCCCTTCCCATCAGAATGGTCTACCATGTTGCCAGTTATTCAGGGTTAAATTAATCTGTTGCCAACAGTCAGAATTTGACAGCAATGAAAAATTAAAAATAAATTAAAAATCAGAGGCTACAGGAAAAAAAGTCTTGATGCTGCAACAATGAAAATATCTCAAAAACCAAGAGAGGATTTGCTAAAAACTAAACCAAAGAAGAAAAACAACACAACAGTATTTTGCACTAAGTACACCAAGTGTTCAGAGAAAATGAAAGCAATCCTGAAAAAGCACTGGGATATTCTACAATCAGACGAAAAAATTGCACACCTCTTCAAGGAACCCCCACTGTTGATCTATAAGCATGGTGGTCAATATTGCGGATAGCTTAGTGAGATCTGACCTGCCCCTGAGCCCACTCAGACACTCTTGACACCATTCCAAATGGGAACTACAAATGTGGCTCATGCTCACAGTGCAATAGCACTATAAAAACATCCTTCTACAGAGACCCACATACAGGTGGAAAAATCCCTGTTAGGGGTATCATCTCTTGCAAGACAAATGGGGAAATCTATCTCATCACATGTTCATGTTGGAAAGCCTACGTATGCAAACATAAAACTATTAAAACAATGCATAGCTGTAAGTACACTGACTATCCAGTAGCAGCTCACTTTGTTGAAGCAACACAGGTTGATCCCATCTCCTCCCTCAAAAACACAGGTATTGAGCTGTTGTTCTACCAAGGAGAGGAGGTAACATGGAGATCCTACTACTACAGAGGGAGGCCTACTGGATTTCCTATTGAAAAACATTGACCCCTAGTGGTCAGAATATTGACTTTGGTCTCAGGCCCTTCTTATGAACAATTACTGTTTTATTAAGAAGTCTTATAAATTAATATATTCTTTCTACAGCTTATCAGCGTACAGCCAATATGTTCCCCCTGTTCATGAAGCTTATTATGCATTAAGGATGTACCAAAAGGTTACAATTTTATAACATTTAATGAAATTGGAAACAATTAAATATATTTGAAATTAAATTAAACAATATTGTATGTTGATGCTAATCTTATGCTAATGTTAATGATATCAATAGCCTAGTATATTCAATATGCTGTAAACTAAAGTCTTTTAACAGTTTCACCCAATTCATTCTAATTAACCTCATAATTATGACACACCCCTCATGATTGTCATTGGTTAACTAATTGCACTGTTGTCTACATAACCTGGTTCAAACATTCATGACTTTACCCTGAAGAAGGCACAGTGATGCCGAAACGTTGGTGTTTTACCCAATAAATGGGAGTTTATATATATAGAGTGTGCAACTCTCTTTGTTTTTATAGCTTACAGTGTATTCACGTTAGTCAGCACTCTACAATAAGTAACTTTCTCTGGGTGTGCTTCAGCTCATGCTTTTTATATGACCTGAACATAACAAATAAAAAATAAACATGTAAAGATATTGAAGTATTTTCTTTATAGAGTACTAACTTTCCTGTCCTGTCTACAACAAAATACTTAAATACTGTAATTTTGTCCATGAAACATTTTATTTAAACACTGTAAAATTCAATAATTCTTATGGAGGACTGCTTCTTCTGGGGAGTACCATATATAGAGACCGGTGGATTTAAAGTCTCTCATTGGCCGTTACATACCATCAGCGGTCCAGCATTTTTTAAACACATCACTGTTACAGTCTCTCCTAATAATAATAATATGAACTTATTTCTATGTCAGGATATTTTTCAATTGGTAGGTGTGTTGTCAAGGAGTGAGGTGACATGTGTTTGTGAGCAGAGGACCACTAGTTTGAGCCCGGTATGGTGACAGGGACAGTGGTGGAAGCTATACTGTTAGCTGCACACTGACGTCGTTTTCACATGCACATACAGTGACATGAAACAGTATTTCCCCCTTTCTGGTTCTCTATTTTTGCTTTTTTTTTATACTGAATGTTATCAGATCTTCAACCAAAACCTATTAAATAAAGGGAACTTGAGTTACCAAATAACACTTTTTTATAGGTATTAATTTATTTAATTAACAAAGTTATGCAACACCCAATTCCACCTTGTGAAAAAGTAATTTCCCCCTTACTCTCAATGACTGGTTGTGCCACCATTTCAAAACACACAATCAAGTCTACATGAAAATTATTAGATATTATGGCAGGACTTGAAACGAGCAGTTCATGCTTGAAAACCCACAAATGTCGCTGAGTTAAAGCAGGTCTGCATGGGAAAGTGGAACAAAATTCCTCCACAGCAACGTGAGAGACTGATCAACAACTACAGGAAGTGTTTGGTTGGAGTCATTTCAGCAAGGAGACACAACCAGTTATCCTGTTGAGGATAGAGGGCGCTATTTACACTTTGGGGAAAAGTCGTGCCCAATTTAAACGGCCTATTCTTGCTCGTACAATATGCATATTATTATTACTATTGGATAGAAAACACTCTCAAGTTTCTAAAACCGTTGAATTATATCTGTGAGTAAAACAGAACTCATTTTGCAGCAAACTTCTTGTCAGAAAGGAAAAATCTCAAATCGAGGCTCTGTTCTAGGGCCTGCCTATAAATGTGCTTGATATGTATTAGTATACATGCACTTCATACGCCTTCCACTAGATGTCAACAGGCAGTGAGAGAAGAAATGAGTGTATAACTTGATCTGAGGTCGAATGAAAGCTCTTGGCATGACGTGACACCAGTTTCCTGTTTCTGGAGCGCGCGAGAGGGACCTGGTATTGCCTTCTGAAAAGCTGTCGTTATAGACGACTAATATCTCCGGCTTTGATTTTATTTGATAAATGTGACAATTATCGTAAAGTATGTTTTTTCAATTTAGTTTTATTAGATTATTGAATTTTTTCGGGACGTTAGGCGTGTTGCTTTGTCTGCGTTTGTTACGAAGGAGAGCTTCGCGCCACTTTGCTAGGTTTGCTAATTGACTGGAGAAGAGGACATTCTAAAACCAAACAAATTGTTCCCGACAAAGGACCCCTTGTACAACATTCTGATGGAAGATCATCAAAAGTAGGACCCATTTTATGATGCTATTTCATATATCTGTCGTACATGTGTACTATTAGTTTGCGCCCAGATTTTGGGCACTCTCTCGCCATAACGTAAGCTGGATGTCGTAATGAAGT
Source organism: Salvelinus namaycush (assembly GCF_016432855.1). Taxonomy (NCBI): domain Eukaryota; kingdom Metazoa; phylum Chordata; class Actinopteri; order Salmoniformes; family Salmonidae; genus Salvelinus; species Salvelinus namaycush. The sequence goes on from NW_024061250.1 coordinate 158,745, forward strand.
TATTTTTAGAATTCTAACACGGCGATTGCATTAAGAACTAGTGTATCTATCATTTACTATACAACATATATTTTTTAGTAACGTTTATGAATAGTTATTTGGTCAGAATAGGTGAGTGTTATAAAAATATCCGGACTTTCTGGGAAAAAGATGCTACGTTTTCCCAATGTATAACCATGGATTTCAGCTCTAAATATGCACATTTTCGGACAAACCATATATGTATTGTGTAATATGATGTTATAGGACTGTCATCTGATGGAGTTTGAGAAGGTTAGTGAAAAAAAATATCTTTTGCTGGCTTATTCGCTATGCTAACGTGCCTAACGAATCAATTTGTTGTGTGGTTGGCTATTGTAGTAAGCTAATATAATGCTATATTGTGTTTTCGCTGTAAAACACTTAAAGAATCGGAAATATTGGCTGGATTCACAAGATGTTTGTCTTTAATTTACTGTACACCATGTATTTTTCATAAATGTTTTATGATGAGTATTTAGGTATTTCAATTTGGTCTCTGAAAAATGTCTGTGCTTTTATATTTGTATTTGGTGGTGAGCTAACATAAATATACGTGGTGTTTTCGCTGTAAAACATTTAAAAAATCGGACATGTTGGCTGGATTCACAAGATGTTTATCTTTCATTAGCTGTATTGGACTTGTTAATGTGTGAAAGTTAAATATTTAAAAAATATATTTTTTGAATTTCGCGCTCTGCCTTTTCAGTGGAATGTGGGAGGAGTGGCGCTAGAGGAACCCCTGTCCTAGACAGGTTATTGAGTATAAGGGGGCAAATACTTTTTCACACAGGGACATTGGGTGTTGCATAACTTTGTTTAAGTAATAAATTAAATAAGTACGTCATTGTTGTGTTATTTGTTCACACAGGTTCCATTCATCTAATATACGGTTTTGAATGTAAATCTGATAACATTCAGTATCAAAAATATGCAAAAAAATTTAAATCCAGACTATTCAAATACACTAATCAGGAATTAACTGTACACTTTTCAACACAGTTATATAGCACATCCCATAAAATATAATGACATGTGGTTATTCTTTATGTCTGATTCATAACTAGTTGTTGTTGTGTGGAAGACTCACCTGACATAAAGAGGACAATGAGAAAAAACATGTTCTCAGGACAAGCCATGTGAGAACTCACACACTACTGATCACCTGAAACAGTACAAACATACACTTACTGGTAGAGTAGCTTAACTCACACAACACATTGCATTGAACCTTCTCCATATCAATACACTATGTCCTTCAGTTGTGAAGATAATACATGAACAAACAGCAGTACTTTAGAACATATTGAATCTCATTACTCAGAATGAATTTCCTTTCATTTATTTTGAACATTCAAGGTTACAGAAAATATACTGAAGAAGTCGATACTTGCCTTAGACGGTAACGTAAACTGTCTACAGCAGAGACTGTCACACACATAGTGAGGTCTGACAAACTAAAGTGCTGAAATTCATGTAGCATATCTCACATCTCATCAGTGACGTACTTCCTAATAGGTGTATGAGAAATTATGTCAAACAATACTTCAGTATTTAATGTCCCTTTCTCGGGGTAGGACAGGTCAGCAGCATTTTAAAACGGGCCCCCAAATCGCTAAGTCCGCCCCCGACACATTGTTAAATAAAACAAATTAAACTTTTGGCATTATAAGCATCTCCCTCTCCTCTATCTCCCAGCCTGAATGGGATTGTGTGTGGGATTTAAACATATAGTTAAATCATGAACCAAAATCCACTATTCATTTATTCAAGAGTTAAATTGGTTAAATTCGAGTTTGAAAAAAAAACATATGGTTGTCACATTATGTTTCAACAGAAAAACAGACTTGGTATGAAACAGAGTAACTGTAATTGTATCTGACTGATTCTCACACACCACTCAACTTCTCCTACACCAACTTCCTCTTTGAAGTCTATTTGCCTGGTGGGCTGGATGCCACAGAGACACTCTTTTCACTCCACTCTGATACGGAATTGACTTTAGGATGATTATGAGCATTTATGTAGCAGGTTAGGAGAATTATCATAGCATGTTAAGAGCCTGAGGTTAAGGTCAGGTAAAATAGTTAGGTTTAGGGAAAATGCTCTCCTAACCAGGGTTGGATGACCGCATTTGGGACCCTGAGTTTACTTTCCTGTATTTCAAAACGTTCTGCCATGGTGCAGAGAACTATTTTTTATATTTTTGGTGTTTTATAGCACCTCATGCTTGTGTTCACATTTTGCCATGAGGCTGATAGAAAAGGTTTCAGTTTTAAAGCTAATTTCCTGCAGTTCTACACATTTTGCTATCATATGCTATCTGGGGCCGTTCAGTAATCCAGCCCTGCTGCTAACCTGCTTCCAGAATCACTTCTTATTAAAGTGACGTGAAAAGTGCCGTGAAAAGAATGTCCCGGGTGACACAGGAGGGAGCCAGCGACCTACAGGTCCTGGGCGGCAAGGAGGACATGGGTGCCCTCTTCGGTGGTCAAGTCTAGATGGGATTAAGCTTTTGTCAAAATTATGTTAAAAGTATAAATATTACAGCATTTTAGCTAATCCTAACCCTTTTCCGTACTTTAATTTAATTTCCATAACCTGCTATGTTAATTCTCCTAACCTGCTGCATAGATTCTCCTAAACTAGCTAGAAAACTCAATTTTGACAAAAGCTGTATCCCTTCTAGACAAAACCCTCAACCTTCCTGAAGGCCCTCTGGAGAGAAGGAGACCCAGGAGCTGAGGTGTTTTTTACCCAGCAGGTGGGAGCCGACCTCCCCCAAAGATGGTCTCCCAGGCTTCAATGGGAATGTGTGTGTGATGTTTTTATAAATCGAGTTAAATCATAAACGTTGAATAGAACAAGTGTAGACCTTACCGTGAAATGCTTACTGACAAGCCCTTAACCAACAGTGCAACTCAAGAAAGAGTTAAGAAAATGTTTATTAAATTAACTAAGGTAAAACATTATTTAAAAAAACACAATAAATGAACAATAACAAGGCTATATACAAGGTGTACCAAGTCAATGTGCGGGGTACAGGTTAGTCGAGGTAATTTGTACATGTAGGTAGGGGTGAAGTGACTAAGCATAGATAATAAACAGCGAGTAGCAGCAGTGTACAAAACAAATGAAGGTGGGGAGGGTCAATGCAAATAGTCCGTTGGCCATTTGATTAATTGTTCAGCAGTCTTATGGCTTGGGGGTAGAAGCTGTTAACAAGCCTTTTGGTCCTAGACTTGGCGCTCCGGTACTGCCTGCTGTGCGGAAGCAGAGAGAAAAGTCTTTGACTTGGGTGACTGGAGTCTCTGACAATTTTTTGGGCTTTCCTCTGACACCGCCTAGTATATAGGTCCTGGATGGGATGAAGCTTGGCCCCAGTGATGTACTGGGCCGTACGCACTACTCTCTGTAGCGCCTTACGGTCAGATGCCGAGCAATTACCATACCAGGCGGTGATGCAACCGGTCAAGATGCTCTCGATGGTGCAGCTGTTGAACCTTTTGAGGATCTTGGGACCCATGCCAAATCATGGGGTTGTCAAATCATTTTTTCAACATGAAAAACAGAGTTGGTATGAAACAGAGTAAGTGTAATTGTATCTGACTGATTCTCACACACCACTCAACTTCTCCTACACCAACTTCCTCTTTTTCTTGCTTAACTTCCTCTTTAAAGTCTATTTGCCAAGAAAACCCTGGTGGGCTGGATGACACATTTTCACACCACTTCTATACAGAATTGACTTTTTCGTATCAGGCTAGAAGAATTTATGCAGCAGGTTAGGAGAATTACGGCTATAGGTTACGACCCCACCCCCCCCCCCCCCCCTCCTACTTCCTGCATTTCAACCCATTTTATCATGGTGCAGAGAGCATTTCAACCCATTTTGCCATGGTGCAGAGAGCATTTCAACCCATTTTGCCATGTGCAGAGAGTATTTCAACCCATTTTATCATGGTGCAGAGAGCATTTCAACCCATTTTATCATGGTGCAGAGAGTATTTCAACCCATTTTGCCATTGTGTGGAGGGCATTTCAACCCATTTTGCCATGGTGTGGAGAGCATTTCAACCCATTTTGCCATGGTACAGAGGGCATTTCAACCCATTTTACCATGGTGCAGTGTAACGGTTTCTTCCAGGGGTGAAGGAGAGGACCAAAGTGCAGCGCGGCTAGTGTTAAACATGTTTAATAAAGAACAAGTGAAACACTACAAACAACAAAACAAAATAACAAATGTGCAAAAACCGACACAGACCTATCTGGTGCAGACAATCACAGAGACAGGAAACAAACACCCACAAAATCCCAACACAAAACAAGCCTCCAATATATGATTCTCAATCAGAGACAACGATTACCATCTGCCTCTGATTGAGAACCCACACTAGGCTGACATAGAAACAGACAAACTAGACACACAACATAGAATTTCCACCCAGCTCACGTCCTGACCAACTAAACACATACAAAACAACAGAAAACAGGTCAGGAACGTGACATGCAGAGAGTATTTCAACCCATTTTGCCATGGTGCAGAGAGTATTTCAACCCATTTTGCCATGGTGTGGAGAGCATTTCAACCCATTTTGCCATGGTGCAGAGAGCATTTCAACCCATTTTGCCATTGTGTGGAGGGCATTTCAACCCATTTTGCCATGGTGCAGAGGGCATTGCAACCCATTTTGCCATGGTGTGAAGAGCATTTCAACCCATTTTGCCATGGTGCAGAGAGCATTTCAACCCATTTTGCCATGGTGTGGAGAGCATTTCAACCCATTTTGCCATGGTGTGGAGAGCATTTCAACCCATTTTGTCATGGTGTGGAGATCATTTCAACCCATTTTACCATGGTGTGGAGATCATTTCAACCCATTTTGTCATGGTGCAGAGATACATATTTACAGTTTTATAATGCTATTCTACATGTTGTCATGAAGCTGACAGAAAATGTTGTTGTTTTAGAGCTAATTTCCTACTATTCAACATCTTTTTCTATCATATGCTATCTGGGGCCGTTCTGTAGTCCAGCCCTGCTCCTAACCTGCTACCGAAATCAC